>NC_066510.1:30024454-30101954 GCF_024679095.1 Eriocheir sinensis | reverse complement strand
CTGCACATTACTCAGTAGCGTCGACTCGTCCAGACACAACAATAGTGTTCACGTACACAAACGAGGGTAACAAAAACAAGATTTGCCAACGTGAATTGAATTGTGTACACTGATCAAACACCTCGATCTTCCCTGCCGTTCTGTAACCCGTGTGGCGTTGAGCGGCTTGTACAGTTGTGTTTGTGTTCTGCCTGGCATGCAAATGAAGACCGGCCAGAGCTTTGTGTATACTAATGTAGGAAATGGTTGCGGCCTCATCCGTCGTGGTAGTGTATATGGAAATGGAAGAGAAACTTGACGTTGTGCCAAGTGCGGAGGGAAGAAAGCGGTCGAGGGAGGAAGGTAAGGCTGTAGTTCAGAGGTTATGTGTAGGGCGAGTGTGCGTGGAAATTTAACGAAAGCTTACGTTCGGGCCAAGTGCGAAGTTATACAGGTCAGAGGGACAGGCCGGCAGGATTTACGCACTTGACTACTGGAATGGGAGGCACCGGTGAAGGGAGGCGCCGAGACGGGGCGGGAACGGGAGGAGGGCAAATAACCGTTACCTCTAGTGGTGGGCGGACGCGCTATATGGATGCTGGTGGTACGGGCGGGCGTGTGAGGTACATTGCTACACGAACACAAACCGTTTCCACCGTCAATGTGTTCACCGTTCGTCTTGTCACGCCGCACAGCCTTTGTTTAGGATGGTGTGTCTCCACGGGGAACTGAAGCCCGCCGCAACAACTCCCGGTCATTACCCCTTCCCTCCCCAAGCCCGCGTAAGCCTTCCCGTTCAGCCAGCACTGCCCCGCCCGGCTCCTTGCTCTCCCCCCTGCCAGGTTACTCCAGCGCAAGGCGGACCTTCCAGACATAGGCTACACGTCCTTCAGTCTTCCACGTTACTGGTTCTCGTATTAGCGTTCTTTAGCCTTATTTTTGTGAAGGCTGACAGCACCTGTGTGTAGCGGCTCAGCAAAATCTCGTGTCATTGTGGCGAGACGTGTTATTGCAGGTTATTGCCGCTGTTCTTTGTCTGCTCACGCTACCGAGTCGTAGAATCATGAACGAAACATAGCTCTATTTTGCTCTTCCCTACATTTCCTAACTCTACACCAAATGAACTTAAATATTGGGCCTTTGTGTGTGTGTGTGTGTGTGTGTGTGTGTGTGTGTGTGTGTGTGTGTGTGTGTGTTAATCTAATTCATGGCGTAATAATAATAATAATCTCGTGTTTGTTTGGCAGGGTATACACGATACACCTCTTCACTAGTGTTTAAGTATTATCTGAGCAAGTATCTAATTGTATGTAATTAAGGCACCACGAGAGTTACTATCAGGCGACACTCGTCACGACTGATTGATGGACAGTGTGTTTGTATGACAGGTGGCCGCAGCTGCCGGGGCGTGGCTGCTGCTCCTCCTTGGGACCCTCGGAACTTGCAGCGAAGTGAACACGACGTCCCACAAGCCCGTCAACGCCACGAAGAGCAGCGCTGAGAGGGAGGAGGGCGCAGGGCGGAGGATACTCATTCTGCATCCCATGTACGCCGCCTCGCACGTCCTTACTCTGCGTGCCTTGGCTCGCTCCCTCGTGGCTCGGGGGCACCAGGTGAGCCGCAGGAAATAGATAGATAGATAGATAGATAGATAATTGGGTGTTTAACAGAAGAAAGTAATTGTTTGGGCAAACGTTATTTAGTCTCCCAGGGAAAAAGATTGTGTAATAATCAGAATTCGATGAGAGCAATGCTTTTTAGTCTCTCATGATAGAAGAATAGCTTATTATTTAATATCTACAATAGGAAAGAAGGCAATTGTTTTAATGGAGGTAATGTGTTTAAAAGTCTGCATGAGGAAAAGGTAGCTTTGTATCTGTGATGGTTAAAGAGAAACACGTTAATGTTATATTGGGAAAGGAAAATCTAGTTGTGTTAGTAGGAGCCAAGTACAGTGCCGGGAAATTTGTTAGTCATAATTATGTACTAACTAATGATCTAAGTTAGTACATAATTGAGGCGTCCGAAGGAGAAAGGGGGTAAGGGACATAACATTTTTTTTCTACGTTGCACTGGGAAAGGCAGGCCATACATCCCAGGAAGAACAAGATATACGTTGCAAGGGAAAAGCGACCTTCAGTACACCAACTACAAGGTCGCTTTTCCCTTTTCCCTTTCTTTCTTGTTTGTTGTCCTTCCTGGGATGTGTAGCCTGCATGCCTTTCCCAGAACAAAATAGAAAATATGTGTGTCCTTTGCGCCTCTTCTCTGACACTGCACTACCTTTCTGTCCCCCCACACTCGCAGGTGACGGTGGTGAGGTGGAAGGACACGCACCAGTACCCCGCGGCGCGCCTCCCGGGCATCACCGAGTTTGTGCTGGCCATCAACAACACGGACGGCGCGGTGCCCCACGTGACGGCGGAGGAGCGGGGCAGGTAAGCGTGCGCACCTACCCACCCACCCACACACACACACACACACACACACACACACACACACACACATGGCAATAAATGTAAGGGTGTTAATTAAGAGGAAATGAAAGGCAAAGGTAATTATATAAGAGAATGGTTGTGTAATTACATTTGAATTGCCTTTGTGTTTCTTATTTTCACTGTTAATGAGGTGAGATGAATGAGTGTAATTATGTTTTTTTTTTCTTGTTGCCTATGCATATTTATTTTAACTCCATTTCCATGTAATTATCCTTCTCTCTCTCTCTCTCTCTCTCTCTCTCTCTCTCTCTCTCTCTCTCTCTCTCTCTCTCCTATCTGTTACTGTTTCTCTATCTGTCTGTCTGTCTCTATCTCTCTCTACCTCGCTATCTATATTATTCTTTATATATCGCTCTCCCCATCTATATATCTACCTTCCCATCTATCAATCTATCCATCTATATATTTATCTATCTATCTTTCTATTTATCTATATATCTCTTTCTATCTATCTATCAATCCATCCATCTACCTCCCGCAGCTTCGTCATGCCGCAGGAGGTGATGTGGAGCAGTGGCACATCCTGGTCCGCCCTTCCCGTCGACGCCTTCATCACCGTCTCCACCTACTGCCGCACCCTCCTGGAAGACCTGCCCCTCCGCCACCACCTCCGTCAGCAGGAGTTCCACGTGGCCATCGTCGATCTGATTTATAATGAGTGTAGCCTCGCCCTTGCCCACGATTTAGGTGAGTGTGTGTGTGTGGGTGTTATGGGGAGAGGGGGGGAGGTGTGTAAGTGTGTCTGTGTGTGGGGTTGGGGGTGGGGTATTTAGTAAGGGGCGTTTTTATAGACTTGTGGTGTTTGTACGGGGGCGTATATGGATAGAAGTGCAAACAGGCAGACAGATGTACAAAGAGAGAGACGGATGTGGTTTATATTGTTCTCATTTCCATTATGTAAAACTAAACAGCATTCAACACACACAGAACACGTACCACATTAGCATAACAAACCATTCTTCAGCATTTTCTGGCATTTTTAAACGCTCAAAACTCGTATATAATTTTTTATGCAGTTGTTACCTTCCTACTTTCCCTTTCAAGCTTACCTCCTTCTTACCTTCCCTCCCAGCTTACCTCCTTACCTTCCCTCCCAGCTTACCTCCTTCTTACCTTCCCTCCCAGCTTACCTCCTTCTTACCTTCCCCTCCCAGCTTACCTATTTCTTACCTTCCCTCCCAGCTTACTTTCTTACCTCCCCTCCCAGCTTACCTATTTCTTACCTTCCCTCCCAGCTTACTTTCTTACCTCCCCTCCCAGCTTACTTTCTTACCTTCCCTTTCCAGCTTACTCTTTTCCCTTCCCTTCCCATTTTACCTTCTTACCTTTCCTCTAAGTTTACGCAGTTCTTCCCTTCCCTCCCCACCTTACCTTTTTACCTTTCCTCTCCCTTTTCCTTTTTACCTGACCTTTTTCTTACCGACTCTCTTCAGCTTATCTTTTTCCTTCCTTCCCCAGCTTATCTTCTTACCTTTTCTTTACTTTTTCTTTACCTTCGCATCCCACTTCACCTTCTTAATACTTTTCCTTTACCTTTCCCATCTTATCTTACCTTCGTACCTTTCCCTCGCAACTTACTTTCTTCTTACTTAATTGCCTTCCCCACCTTACCTTCTTTTACCTTCAGTTTACCTTCCTTTACCTTCCCACCGCTGTCTACCTTCCTACCTTTCCTTTACCTGCCTTTCTTACCTTTCCCATTTTACCTTTTTACTTTCCCTCCCCAGTTTATGCAATTCTTACCTTTCTTCCTCTTTCTTCCTCAGCTCACCATTATCTTACCTGTCCTCCTCAGCTCACTTTCTTACCTCCCTTCCCCAGGTGTACCGGCAATAGGGTACTGGGCTTTTACCTTCGCTGGGGGGGAGCCTCAGTACACGACAGCCTTCAGCCCACCCTCGTCCGTGCCCTTCATCCTCTCCCATTACCAAGATGCCATGACCTTCAAGCAGAGGGCAGTGAACCACCTGCACGCCCTCGCCAGCCACCTAGTCATGCAGGTGAGGCAGAAGCGCTGATTTTTTTTTTTTTTTTTTTTTTTTTACAACAAAGGAGACAGCTGAAGGGCACACAAAAAAGAAAACAATGATAAAAAAAAGCCCGCTACTTGCTGCTCCCAAAAAAGAATCAAAAGAGGTGGCCGAAAAAAAGGTCATTTTCGGGAGGAGAGGTGTCCTGATACCCTCCTTTTGAAAGAGTTCAAGTCGTAGGCAGAAGGAAATACAGATGAAGGAAGATTGTTCCAGAGTTTACCAGCGAAGATGCTGGTTAACTCTTGCATAAGGGGTTTGGACAGTATAGGGATGAGCATGAGTAGAACGTCGTGTGCAGCGGGGCCGCGGGAGGGGGGGAGGCATGCAGTTAGCAAGTTCAGAAGAGCAGTCAGCGTGGAAATATCGATAGAAGATAGAAAGAGAGGCAACATCGCGGCGGAATTTAAGAGGTAGAAGACTATCAGTAGGAGGAGGAGAGCTGATGAAGACGAAGAGCTTTTGATTCCACTCTGTCAAGGAGAGCTGTGTGAGTGAACCCCCCCCACACATGAGATGCATACTCCATACGAGGGCGGACAAGGCCCCTGTAAACGTACAAAGGTATGCCAGACACTGCTCCAGCAAAATAAATAAAAACGAGAGAACGGAAGAGAGGTCAGTGTCGGGTGGAGAGGTGGGTTAGTGGGTACGAGAGATATGTAACAGGTTGACTGGAAGACTGGTATTTATGGATTAGCTGGTTTACATATAGATATATTTGATGGTTTTGAGTTCCCTTCATGCCCTCGTCACCCACCCATTCATACAGGTAAAAGAGGAAGGCTTGCAGGTTAACTGATAGCTAGACTCGGAGATTAGCAGGTATAGATAGACTGAATGAATGGATAGGTTGTAAGCTCCCTCCCTGCCCTTGTCATACCTACCTCATTCAACAGGTAGGGAAGAAAGGTTAACAGGTTGATTAATAAGCAGGCTTGCAGATTAGCAGGCATGGGTAGTTTATGAAAAGGTGGATTAGTTGTAAATTCCCTTCATGCCCTTAACGACTCACCTCATCAAATAGGAGTGTGTACAGGTTAATTGGCAGGCAGGTTAGTAAATTAGAAGGTAAGAGAGATATATGGGTTGCCATAGAGAGGTTCATAACTTAGAAGGAATGTTTAGATAAGTTTGCCCCTACTCGACCAGGTTTTTCCTTATCCGTCTACCTCCTTGCCCTTCACGCGCTGTAGCTCCGGCTTTCACTTTTTTAGATTCAGTTCGGCATTACCGGTTACCACATCTCGCGCCTCCTGCCCTCCTGCCCCCCGCCGGCCACCCTCCTCGCGGACATCTCAGGGATGCTCATCAACTCCCACCCCGCCCTCGACTACCCCCGCCTCCTGCCCCCGTCTTTTATCAACGTGGGAGGACTCCAGATCCAGCCACCGAGCCCGCTGCCCAAGGTGAGTGTAGGTTAATGGTGTGGCGCGTGGTGTGACCCCTACTTGTCCTTCCCCCGCAAACACGTTTATCCTGTTCCTCTCACTTTCCCACACTTTTCCCTTTTTTTGTGAGAATTTCCATATACCGATTTTCCTGAAGACCAATACCTGTTAAAAAAAAGGTGAAAATATCTGTTCCGAATAAGAAAAGAACATGTGAGAGGAGAGTTAACACACGACAAGGATATTCAGCTAAAACAAATATAATGTTTCCATGTTTGTCGTTTTTTAAGAGCGAGTTACGTAAGAAAACACATACGTAAGCATCTGTTTCTTCCAACTCTCTCCACATCCCTTTATCGTGTACGTGACGACATTCTAGTGATGATGACAGCAGTGGTGACGGTGGAAGTGTTAGTCTGCGCCTTAGGCTGAAAGACACAATGTATAGTCACCGTACAGCAAATTGCCCCACAAGCCCCGCCCCCTTCCTCACCCGCTCTCCAAGGTAACACTGACGCCTAAATCCAAGCTCCTTTCATCCAACCCTAGCAATGGAAGGAGGGGGCGGGGCGTCTGGACCAATTTAGTGTACGATGCCTATAACTCACGCCTTTTAATGGGACTTTCACAGTGCAACGACGAGCTACATGGTTTTATTTTCCCTTCCCTTCCCATACAGTCTCTTGACCATTCACTTCTTCAACTAACACGTTACCGCGGAACTGAGAAACTTAATGCACCCCAAAAAATATATATCCAAGTATTTGTTTCCTTACTTATATATACTTTAACAAAAACTATAACGACAGTATTTAAATATCATGGTGTTAAGTGTCCCCTAGAACTCAACTGATTTTGCTGTTTTGTTGATAAGAAGTTACCGCATTCTGGTTTTGGGAACTCATTCTACCTGGAAATATAGATAACCAGATAGGAAAGTATAGATAGCAACATATAGATAGGTAGATAGATATACAATAAAAAACGTAGATAAATAAATATATGCTAAATAGACACACAATTGCGGAGATGGAAAGCAAGATATACATAGATGAATAGATTAATAGGTGCGAAACATAGATATTTAGGAATGCAAATAAAAAAAAGAGAAAGAAATAAAGAAAGAAGCCAAAAAACAAGCCGGGCCGTTCGTCATAACTATTGCCCCTCCCCCCATACACACATCTCTCTCTCTCTCTCTCTCTCTCTCTCTCTCTCTCTCTCTCTCTCTCTCTCTCTCCTAGCAATAACACACGGGGAGAATGGATGGAGGGGTTTTCCGGAAGGTTGCCATTGGTGTTGACGTCCTTATAATTATGATTCCACGACCGCTCCCCCACCCCCACCCCCCTTCTCTCTCTCTCTCTCTCTCTCTCTCTCTCTCTCTCTCTCATTTATCACTTCCATCCCCTTCTCCACCCTCCCATCCCCTTTTCACCCCTCCTTCCCCCACTTCTCCCATCCTCTTCTCATCCCCCCCCCTTCCCCCTTTCTCCCATCAACTCCTTTTCACCCCTCCCCTCCTTCTCCCATCTCCTCACCCCTTTCTCCCATCCCTTATCACCCTTCTCCCACTTTTCCCAACCCTTTCCTTACCTCCCACCTTCTCCCATCCCCTTCTGACCCCTTCCCCTCTTCCCCAGGAGCTGGAGGAGTGGCTGGCAGGGTCTGGAGAGGCCGGCACCATCCTCTTCTCCATGGGCTTCATCTTCAACCCTCGCACCGTGCCCCTCGAAGTCATACGAAGCCTGATGGACGCATTCGCCAGGCTCCCGCAGAGGGTATGTAGGAGAGAGAGAGAGAGAGAGAGAGAGAGAGAGAGAGAGAGAGAGAGAGAGAGAGAAGCCTGCCTAACTGTGGTAACCTAGGCGTGACGGAACATGACTCACCACCCCACCCTGTCATTTTCCCCACCTTGCCGCATGCTTGCTCGGTCCATGACTCACGCACTCACTCTCGGCCCGCCCTCAACTTCCTTCCCTCATCCTCTTCCAGGTGTTGATGAAGCTGGAGGAACCGCACCCCGCCGTGCCCCCTAACGTCAAGGTGGTGAACTGGGTGCCGCAGCAAGACGTTCTCGGTGAGTTCGTTAGTTCTGGCACCGAAATTGGGTTATGGGGGTAGTCGGTGAGAGTAGTGTGTGTGTGTGTAAAGGGGGGAGGGTGTGGAGGGGTGATTGTGGAATGGACTGCTTTGTTTTTGTTGGATTTTCCTTTTTTTACGTGTTTTATGTTTTTTTTTCCACTTTGTTCCTTTACTTTCTCTTTTTTTCATCTTTTTTCCTATTCTTTTTCATATGTTTTTTTTTCTTTGGTTCATTCTCTCTTCTTTTTCTTCTTCCTCTTTTTTTCTCGTTTTCTTGTCTTCTTTTTCTCCTATTCTTTTTCTTATGTTTTCTTTCTTTATTTTTTCTCTCTTCTTTTTCTTAATCCTCTTTTTCTTTTTTCTTCCCGTTTTCCTGCATTTTCCTCTACTTTCTCTTATTTTACTGCTTTTTCTTTTTATCAGTGTTATTTTTTTGTCTCGTTTTTTCTTGCATTTCTTTGATTTTCTTGTTTTTTTCTTCTCATCTTTTTATCAGTCTATTATTTTTTACTTTCATACCTTTTTTTTTGCGCTGCCCTTCTTTGTTCTTTTTATTTCATTTTTCATTATATATATTTTTGGCACCTCTGTACCTGGAGCCACTCGAGTCTCCTTTCATGACTGAGTTGCTGAGTCACCACGTCTGTTCTTTTTATCGCTTCATTTTTCTTACCTTTTTTTTTGTACGTTCGTGGGAAGGGTTACTGCTCTCTTTCTCTGCCTCTCCAATTCATGGCGAGTAACTATGCTATGTGCTCACGCGTCCTTGTTTTAGCGCACTTTTCAAATACTTCTTCCTAAAAAGATTGCATAACCTTTCTCTTCAGCCTCTTCACTCGGTATTTTTCCCTTCTTTAACTTGTTGTCGCTCTATTTTAGTTCTGTTTACTTTTGCAGGAGTAACACTTAGCCATCTTTTTTTATTTTTACCTTGAACTTCTTCCCTTACTGTGAATGTTCTTGTGTAAGGTCTTCGCTTGACATCAAACGCTCATTAAATTTACTCGCATTAGATAGCTTTAGAGAGCATTCCCATACGTACACCACAAACAATCACGTGTTATACTTACTTACCTTCCTGCCACTGATGTAATGGCTCTTAGTGGCTCTAGGAGTGTTCCCTTCCGGATGACACAAAAGACATGCACGTGTTCCTCCCGCCTACCCGTCACCGCTTTTATAACTCCAATCTGAAGACGTTCCACCGCCCGCTCCTTGCTGCAGTGACTTGCCGCGGACTCACCATTTATGTGGGCGTGTCTCCACCGGAAGTCAGAGAGATTATCTTTCATGACGCACACGAACTCACACTTACTATTTATTTAGATATGGAAAGTTTTCTGGCTTGCGCGTGTGAATCAACTTGCATTGTGTGTGTGAACTTTAATGATTGTATTTTTGTTTAGACTAAGATGATTTGTAGTCGTTTCAAGACGATATACTAGATAGCTCTGAGCCACCTGTAACTAAAGCATCTACACACCACGTATGCAAAACCTGAGCACAGACACATACACATGTCCACCACATGAAACCAAAGGAACGAAACCAAACACCTGAAGCTAAAAGACTCGCCCCCTTATTACCCTCTCACGTGTCCCGCCTCAAACAGGCCACCCCAAGACGGTGCTGTTCTTCACCCACTGCGGCATGCACGGCGTCCTGGAGGGGCTGCACTACGGCGTGCCCATGGTGGGGATGCCCGTGTTCGCCGACCAGCAGGACGTGTTAGTGCGTCTGGAGGAGCGCGGCGTGGCCCGGGGCGTGTCCAAGCAGGCGAACGAGGACCAAATATACGAGGCCCTCAAGGACGTCCTCACCAACACCAGGTAGGGAGCAAGTGTTGTGTAGAGTTGTGTGGCTTGCCTCAGTGCAGCACGTCATGTACCCTGTGAGTTCACCAATCACCCACCCACAGTATTGTGTAGTGTTTAATGTTGACCGTAGTTCTGTTGGTTAGTTAGTTTATTCGATGGATAATTAGCACGTAAGATGTAGCTTTGTAAACATGTCACTCACCCAAAGTAGAGTTTTGTCTTGGGTAAAGTAGTTTTTTTTTTGTCATTTTAATAGTTCCATTTAATTACTAATAAGTAGTGGTGTTGGTGTGTATGGATTCCCAAGCCCTAACGGGAGATATACACGCATCGTGCACACACATAACAGTAATGAGTGCCAGACAGCAGCGCGACAGTCGTGCGCGTGCCGTGTCTTGGCCTGCCGCTACATCTGACGGAGGGATTAACGCATACATGTCTATTGGTTTTCGTGTGCAGTTACCGCGCCAACGCTCGCCGCCTCTCCCGCATCATTAAGCACCACCCGCTGGACCCTCTTCGACACGCCCAGTGGCTGGTGGAGCACGTGGCGGCCACCGGGGGCGCTCAACATCTCAAATTCGCCTCCAGACACCTCAACTTCGTCCAGTTCTTCGGCCTGGATGTTGCGGCCTTCGCTGTGGCGGCGGCGCTGGCCCTCTGGTACCTGCTGCTGCCCGTCCTGAGGCATCTCATCACCACGCTGCTCTCCGTGGCGCGGTTCAGGAGTAAGACCAAAATCAAAATGACGTGATGTCATTAGCTGGGAAAGTTGGACGTTGCGTTACCTAAGGTCGGACGTCAGGGAGGGAGAAATGACTTGGCGACATGTCTTTCAGCCACCCGCTGCTCCAACTCCTCCATGAGAGTGTATGGTAAAAGTAGCGAGTGGTTTACTCATGCTAAGCTACGCGTTGCCTCAGTGCTCACCTCCGTGCCTGTATCTGTGTTCCGTCATACCTGGTGCACCTGCATCACGATGCTAACACATTAACCTGTCGAGGACGCACTGATTAGTCCTCTACTGAGTTCAAGAAGCCGAGAACCTGAACTACCTAACTACTTTTATAATAATCTTAGTGTAACATTTTGGAAGTTGTATTAAACCTAGTACGATGGGGAAAGTAGCTCACACGTAACATAACACTTTAAGCTATTAGTACACGTTAAGCATGTTAGGTTTACGCCACTGCTGTGTGTAAACGTTCATCGGTATTATTTATACTTTAGATAACTATTTAGGTCTATTAGGAAAGAATTACCTAATCATACGACAAAAGGAAAGTGGTAAAACATCTCAGAAGCACGTATAAAAAAAGTGGCCATTACATTATAAGAATGTGCAGCGAAGAGCAGCACACGGCATGCACGCACGCGGCGACCAATGAAACAAGAAGTGCAGGGTGGGGAGTCCCGGCTGTACCCGTGGAGGCGTTTAGCATCCTTTACGCGTGTGTGTGTTTGTGTGTGTGTGTGTGTGTGTGTGTGTGTGTGTGTGTCACTATCACTATACAGTTCGTACCTAACCAACTTCCTGGCTAAAAACAGATAACAAAAGTGAATTAATCATGATTCTCTATATATTTTTATATAAATAAACATGAACTGGTGTCATAATACTGCCTTCACTTTACAGTAACATAACATAATATATTCAGTTTATAATTTACAGTCAATAATGAAAATTAAAATTAAGTATAAATTACGAGTTTAATGTTTATTGTTTATTATTTATTATTGTCTGTGATTATGTGTTGCAATAACTATAATTTTGTACATAAAATACAATAAACATAATAACAGATGCGTCTTATAACTAAACAAAAAGAAATACAATAGTTTAAGATAAACACGGCAAAAGGTGTGTTGTGTATACGATATTCTATTGTTATGACCACTGCAGAATGATGACGAATCATGGTATATTCTTTCCTCCCTCTGCGAGGCCAGCTGATTCTGCAGGTCAAGGAGGCTGCTTCTTGGCCTGCAGGTCAGTGGCGGGGAGCGGGTCAGCAGTGCGGCGTGGGGGTCAGCAGGACAGCGGTGGGTCAGTGCTTGTGGTCAGCTGCAGAAAGGGTCAGGCGTGGCTCACCTGGTTAGGAAGGCTTCAGCTGCACCAGCATCACCAGGCAGGTGAGCACCGCCCCGCCCAGCTGCACCACCAAGGACTGGCTCAGTCTGCCAGAGACCCACTAGGGTTAGGACACCAGTGCCACAGCAGCACCAGTAGTAGTAGTAGTAGTGCATGGTAGTAGTAGTTGTAGTGTATTAGGTGATACTAAAACCTTCCCGACAGGTCTGCCAAGCATCAACAGCCCCACCGTTCCGACAGTTAGTCAATAAAAAGAAGTACTTTTTAGATTGGACTAACCAGCTGACACATTGGGTGCTAGGAATTTAGCTTTTTTTTTATGTATCCAAAACAACAACAAAGAAATCTCGTTATTAAGTTTTATTCGTATGCGTGACATGCATTCTCCCGTCGATATTATAAATTAGTTCTATTGGCGAATTAAACTCTCAGCCCTTCTGAACGGAAGGACAAAAGTTTCTGAAGTCACGGTTAATCACGCGATGCTTGACACTATTGAATGGCTCACCTGCCCATGCCGAAGACGTGTAGGTGTGCGGGGCGTGCCTCCATGTGCTGGGCGAGGCGGTGCAGCGCCGCGAGGGTCACGGCGCGCTGTTTCCATCCTCCCTCAGGCGGACCCACTCTCTTCTTGACTCCTTGGACTTGGGCAATGTCATCTCTGTCCTTGCCATGACCTATCCCGGGGACACTTGTGCACTCTCCCCCCTCTACCATTTCCTCTGCAGCAGGCCTGTCTTTCTCACGGTGTTTGTCCAAGGGGTGCTTCTGCATCCCGGCACCGCCGCCTTGGGTGTTATAGTCACTGATACCGCTTTCGCCACTGTCGTCCTGCCACGCAGCGCATCTAATGGCCTCCCGCAGCGCGGCCACGACGCCCTCGTGCTGGTGGCGAAGGAACGTGACACATCCCAAGTGCATTACCTAGCTGCACGTCGCCATTAATACTTTTAGTGACCACACACACACACACACACACACATACCCTCCCCCCCTCACTCCCCCCCCACACACGCACATACTCACGGCCTCCATCAGTGGTTCCCCGAGGGCGCCAATGGTGAGAGCCCTGAGCACCACGTCCAGCTCAGAGGCCGCCAGCAGCCCCAGGAGGACCGTGTCGTCCGTCCCGCGCACGTCCACCAGGCCGTACTGCAGCGACAGCATTTCCAGCGCGAATAGCAGCAGGCGCATGGTCATCACCACACAAAACACCTGCGGGAAGGGGTCAAGGGAGTCACCGAGGCCATCGTCGTGTGCAGGTCTGCGGGTCGGTGTTACTAGACAGCCTCAACACACCTGGTTGTGCAGGGCCAGCAGGCGAGTCAAGGTGAGCCAGGTCGCCGCCACAGTCTCCACGTCCGCCGGCCACCACTGCGTCTTCTCCAGCACGTGTGTCTCCAGTTTAGCCCAGGAGTAGCCCAGGCCGCTCGTGAACACCCAGATGTAGATGTCCAGCAGGTAGGGCACGAGGGAGTTGAGCAGGACCGGAAGGATGATCTGCATCAGGTAGCGTGAGGAATCGGGAATGAGGCTCAGAGTGATGTACGAGTTGAGGACGGCAAAGATGAAGGACACCGTCACACAAGCCTTTGCCTTCAGCGTGGGCCTCGCCGCCAGCCCCGCCTCCTGCAGCGACTCCATGTAGCGCACGGTGCAGGTGGTCTTGCTCAGCAGCACGGCGCATATCAGGACGATGAAGATGCATCCTATGATGATGGGCATCACCATCACCATGGTGTTGAAGGTGAAGAGGCCGCGGTAGATCTTGATGCCCATGTTGCCCAACGCCAGCGTGCAGGCCCCGATATACAGCAGCACGGCGGGCACCACCGTCAGCTTGCACACAGCATAGGACCCGTCTGGCTGCCTGCGCACGAGATGAAGGCCCGAGGCGATGGCACAACGGATAGGAAGGTAGTAACTTGTCTCCAGGAGCTTCTCGCCGTCCTTCGCCTCCAGCACGCCCACCGCCTTGGCCAGCAACTCGTAATAGCGTGTTGTTCTTTGACGGGTCTTCTTGTGCGTGGCTAACCTCCCTTCTTGCCTCTCGCCTCCAGGACCAAGATCGCCTTTTCCTTGACGGTCGTGTTGTGGCGGCAACGCCATCCTGCCCGCGCTGACGGTTCACTCAGCCTGATGGCGGGTTGGGCGGCAGCCTGACGCAGACAACTTAAGGGGCTGCTAATGGAACACTGATAACACACACACACACACACACACACACACACACAGGCAGGTCAATAACACCCCATATCAGGCCGCCTTCCCGCCATGGTGTAGCGGCCCCCCCCTCCCCCCTCACCCCCCCCACTGACCATCACCCTGAGTCTCCTTTCCGTGTCTCCGTGACGCAGCACCTGACTACCTCGAGAGCATCAGCGTGACGGAGGCGGCGGCAGGACAATAAAATCAGCGAAGAACTTTTTTTTCACAGTTTAATGATATTTTTTTGGTGTGTGTGCCAACGATGCCAGATTGTCGTACTCAGCCTCTTATATTTATCGACTTCCGACCCCAAATCTGTCTCCTGGTCCCCATTAACAAGATGCATTTATATATATCGTTAAAATAGTTAATTCTTGATGTTTCTCGGCAATAGTTAGGCGTCAGAAACCGGTAAATACTGTGCTCTGAGTACGATCATCTGGCAACGGTGGTGTGTGCATTAATCATTCATTTTGGCTGAGAAAATGATTTAGTGTCTCTGGCTAAGTTGTCTCTACTGCTAGAACATAGTCAAGGATTTTCTGCAGACGCGTAGGTTGAGGTCGCGCCCCTATACATTCATCTCCAAAGCATTACTAATCGTATTAAAGAAAACTGCACAAATGGGACCCACATGTAAGCACTGACTACGCTGCTACACTGGCCATTTGAATCCCATGACTAAACTATTCAAAACTAAGGATGGTATTCTCAGAGGCTTCCACCCCTCACATCAACTATCTCCAAAGGCCGAAAAGGAGATTAATCGAGTTCTAATGAGGGTTTTTATAGGTTCATGGTACAGAAGAAGGGTCAAACTACCACTAGGGCCATAAAAGTACCCCTGGAAATTCCCATAACTCCTAGGAAAGCCTTGTAAAATATGTGTGCTTGGCCGTCCAAATGTTTACGGATACAGCCCTAAGTAAAACACTACACAGGTCCCTTCAACAGAACAATGGGATGTGTTTTGGATGTCTTAAGCTTATACTCCACTGAAATCAACATCGTAAATACGCCCCACAACATTTAGGTCGGTATCATAAGACGCTTTCGCTTCTAACATCAGCTATTTCTAAAGGTCAAAGAGGGGGTCAGTTGGGTTCTAATCAGTGTTTCTTTAGGTTAACGGTACAGAGGAAAGGTCAAACTACCACCAGGGTCATACAACTACTCCTGTAAATGCCCACATCTCCCACGAAAGCCTTGTTAAGTATGTGTTCTTGGGCGGCGAAATGTCCTATAATACGACCGAAAACTTAGTCTTTCCCAGCACCCACCAATCACATGCGGGAAGTCTGAGAGGAAGGAGGAACGTGGTTTGCTCGTAATTGGGCTAGTGACACTGTTAATGGTCAGTTTTAAGAAGCAGGCAGAGGTGTGACTTTGTCCTCTACCAGCGAATGTACATTGAAGAGCTCATAACCAAATATGGAGAAGCCTGTGCTCAGGTCTGGCTCTGGTTGCATCTGCGCCACCATCACCAAGTAGGTCAGCACCATGCCGGTGTTCTGCACGTAGGCACCGGCGCTCAGGCTGCCGAATACCGACACGCGTTAGTTTTGTCTTTAAGAACAAACAAACACACACACACACACACACAAAAAGGGTGTGAAATAAATCAAGGACACAAAGGTCAAGTTTTAGCGTCCTTCATAGGTCATGAGTGGATCGTTTTTGAGCACGAGGCACTCACTTGTCTCGGCCCCAGATCTGCAGGGCCAGCGGGCGGGACTCCATGCGGGCGAGGAGGCAGCTGAGGTCACGCAGCGCAGGACGGGAGGGATCGTCGCGCACCAGCACCACCCGCGCTTCGTCCAAGACGCTTTCGTACTGAAAATAGATTTCGTGGTGTTGATGAATCACAATGCAGCCGCGGCCACTGTTGAACAACGTAACTGAAAATGTACTCAGTCAAAGTCATTGTTCAGCTTACGAGTATGTAAGAGGGGGGAGGGGGGTACACAGGAGCGTGTTCACACTCACCGCATGATTGATGACCTCTCCGTTGAGAGAAAGGCCGAGAGAGCGTGCATCAGTCCAGATGAGGGGCACCAAGACAGACAGAACCACTATGGTTGGGGAAGTCTGCGTTTTGAGCTCATCCATCATGAAATCAATCATAACGGCGGCGAAGGTGAAGGCCATCACCTGCACCATGGCCATCATCAAGCGGGAGTAGAGGGACTTCCGGAACACCTAGGCGCCACACAGAACTCTCAGTGTGGGTTTCAGAGACACACATCCACAATGAGCAAAATGTGTCACCGCTCGTTAACAATACATACCCACCTATACCTGCCGTGACAGGAAGAAGGGAAGCCTTACTCTGTTATGGATTCTGAAGAGCCTGCACAGCAGCAGCCACTGACGGGCCACGCCACTGACCTCCTCCCTCGTCCACTGGTTCACTCGCCGGATGCGGCGTCTCAGCTTGACCACCTGTTGCTTCAGCATGAGGGTGAAGGAGAACATGTGCATGTCCAAGACGGTCGGTAAATAGGTAGTTGTAAAAACAGGAACCATGAGGATGAAAATATTTTCTTGTGATAAATTTGTGACGAGGAGACTGCAAGCCGTGTATATGGTCGATGATACGAAGGTTCCTGTTGCAACGAAGGCCATGTTAGTGTAAGGTTTCATCTTCACGTCCTGGGCCTCGATTGTCGAGAGGTACTTTATGTAGTGTTTGCTGATTGAGAAAGATGAGATGTATTCACCAATGCAAAACGACATTCCAAATGTAATCGGCATAATCATGACACCCTGATAGTATTTCAGGTTACAAAAGAAAATTAAGTATATCACAACGAGGAAGCCTGCGACGGAGATGGCGAGGTGCACCACCACTGGCACCACCCTCCACCGGGACACCTCCCACGCCCCGCCACTGCTCCGCCTCACGTTGTGGAAGCCGAAACAGCTGGCGATACTGAACATGAACAAATTGGCTTGAACGAAGGGCAACTCCGCATCCTGCTCTGAGGTCCCTGAGGCCTTCTGATCCTTGCCTTTTGACTCCTGGGAGCTCTCGACATCCTCACATTGTTTGTTTTTCTTTGAGAAAACTGAGCGGCAAATGGTCGCTGCTGATGTCGAACACTGAGTGAAAAATAATTTAAGATGCATAGTCTCTCACATAAGGACGTCTGGTATGGACGATTACCACCGAGAGACTGAGCACTTTTTTTTATCTGTGAGTTGCGCAGGGATTCGAATCGTCACAGTCGTCGCGGACACCAACAAGCGACTTGACGCCTCGGGCCGCCGCGTGGCCAGCAGCCCAGCAATCAGGAGCAGCGCGGCGGCTTGATGACTCGTGATAACATGATGTTTAGTGATAGCACATTTTAGTTACAGAGGAGGACATATTGCGTAATCGCACAGGTAATATTCATCTTGTTCAGTTTCACGGATAGCATGCATTTGAAAGCAGTGACGTTAAACAAAGAACAGTTGAATAAAACGTTCCCACAACAAGATTGTAGAGAAAAGTTTTCTCCAGTAAGCTGTAATCATCTGTGACCTTCACCTCACCCTCAACAGAGGAAATGTATCTTCGCTTAATGACTAACTAAAAGCCTCGTTCCATGTGTGCACTGGACACGAGAGTGTTTGCTGAGCTCTCACGAAGCAGTTTTTTGTCGATTAAACGTGATAATGGTGGTGATGGCGGGATGGGAAGCTTAGTATATCCAGCTTGTGAACAGACTCTGCTGCGGCACACACGCTACCCGACAATCATGGCCGGCTACAGTCCGGACAAAAACACTGAGCCTTCTCGGAAAACGAAAAACACCGAAGCGTTGCCGCCTCAGGACAATACTGTCGCAGAAAAATGCGACAAAGAATCAGTATGCGATAAGGCCAAAAAGTTTTCGCGATGCTTTTCGTCGGCCTTCCTTCTCGAAACGGAGAGTGGAGAAAAGCACACCTTGCACATTTTGAGAGTTGCCGACTTCCTGGGGATGCATCTGGTGCGCCGCGGCCAAGACGGTGCCCCGACCATCTGCAGGTGGGGTTTTTTGTCAATGGTGGTTATAAACCTCATATGCCTGTTATCCATCCTGCCGGTTGTCGTGCCCATATTCGCATCTGGATACTTCTGGTACAAGGTGATGCTGTTACCCTACGCATTTGGCTTCTTTTTGTGCGTGTACATCTACACTAGGATCATCCACCACCGCTACAACCTGCTGATCTTCATGGAGTTCGTCGCCGACATGAAGGTGCCCATGATCACCAGCGCTTACCGGCTGGTGGTGTGGACTTACGGGTACCCGCTTGTGATCGCCGTGTGCTCTATGGTCTTGTTCTTCGACTCGCAGCAGCTCGCCTTCGCCCCGTCCATCCTGGTGGTGAGCTTCGTGCCGGCCGCGTTGGACGTGTACATGGGCAGCCTCGCCAGGGTGCTGCAGCTGGCCTTCGTCAAGCTCACCGAAAAGGTAGAAACCCAAGACGCCTGGACGCTGGAGGCCGCGCGGAAGGTAACGGAGCAGTGGTTCCACCTGATGGAGCTCCTCAGCCTCTACAACAAAGTACGTCCGCTATGGTGTGCACACAGTTCGGCGATACGCCACTGTAGGCATGTTGAGAATCTCATCCTAGGCAAATATCATCGCCAGAAACATGCTCAAATTATTTCCTGAATAGTTCTAGTGATATACAAGACAATATAATATTGGTTCCAAAATTACTGTCCACCCATAATAGTCCCTTAGAAAGTATCCTTCCTTCCCTTGGTGTTAGGCCCGCCAACACCTAGACTTTCCTATTAGCTTATTAACATTACCCTCGCTGAAGATCACTTTGGTCCTGTGTTGGCGTCTACAGATGTTCAGCGGAAGGGTGCATATGCGGCTTGTGGGCCTGCTGGTACAATCGCTGTCCTATTTGTTCATCTTCTGGTCGCTGAACGAGTACGGCGGTGACTGTGGCGAGGTGGTGGTGGTGACGGTGCTGCCGCTCGCCGAGGTGATGGGCCGCACTTACTACTACTGTTGGATGGGCCAGTCAGTCATCTGTGCGGTGGGTGCCATGAATATGTACCCACTACCTGTCCTCCTCTTATCATTTCTTTTTTTCGGCATTTCTTTGATGTTTTGTTCTTACCATGTACATTAATTTTTCTCTATCTTCCTTCTTGTTCTTTCTTTCAAACTTTAGGTACTGCTTGCTTTTTTGTTTTTCAAAATGATTGTCATAATGTTAAAAAAAAAGCCTTGGGGCAGCGTGGACATGAACATACATGAACTCGATTGTGAAAAGGTACTGAGGAGGTACGGGCTGGAGGGTGACAAAGATCGTGACTTGAAGCGGTGTTCTGCAGGGCGAGGGTCTTCTGGCCGCCGTGAGGGAGGCAGCGTACGAGGTGGGGCTAGGCACACCCACGCACGATGTCCTTTCCGAACTTGCCAACCGCCTGGAAGCCACACCACCCTCCATCAAGATCTGGGGCATGGGGAGGTGAGGGCAACACACACCCACACACACACACACACACAGACACACACACACACACACAGAGAGTGATGTTCCCTCCTTCCCGCCGCAGCGTGTCAGCCCGCACCCACGTCAAACTGTCCGGCGTGTTGATGACCTACGTGGTGGTGCTGTTGCAGTTCTGTGAGCGGAGCGCCTACGCCTCCAACACCAAACAGTACGAGGCTGCCACCCCCTACGACCACTGCTTCGGCCCCAGCAACAACAACTCTGTCTAGTCACCCCGCGCCCCTGCCTGCCTGCCGGGACATCTGCACACACGGCATCTTCTCTGCTCCACCCAACGCGAAGTAAAGGAGTAGTCATGATCTCCTCGTAGGGACGCCTTCGTGGTAGGATGAAGTAAACGAGGGCCACACGAAGTACACATTTCGTATTTATTTTAAAGATAAACAACGTATTCAACGGAAATTTTAACAACCTTAAATATTTGCGAGTACAAAATAATGAAAAATTCCTGAGTTTAGGCTGCGTCGTGTTCGCAGGAACGAGACTCATCGCCTGTCTGTAACACCCATCTGCTGGACCTTCCTGTGTTGGTCTGTTGGTAACATTTCAAGGTGGCTGTCGGCAAGTTTATCACGTTTAAACCTGCTCCAGTTTTTCAGTTTTTCCTCATATCTCGTATCCCCGCTTTATTTGTTTATTTATCTGTTTATTTTATCCTGCATGCCAGCTTCCCCTCTCCAGCGTCGCCAGGTCGCCACTAGACAGCGTTGGCCTGGATCCAGCCGAGGTAGTACGCCACCTCGGAGTACACACCCGGGTTCTCTGGCCTGGCACACTGGATGCCCCACGACACCACGCCCGCCAGGAACCACCGCTTGGTCCTCGGGTCCTGGACTTGATAGGGTCCGCCGGAGTCACCCTGTTGGAAACGAAACAAGAAGATAAGCGTTTATATCTCTGCTGCCTGAAGTGACACGTATTACTTTGCTGCATAACCAATTGGATCCATATTCTCAAACATTTCCGGGCTTACACATCCACATTTGATAAGGCTTTCGTAGAGGTTGTGTTAGTATTTCCATGGGTAGTTTTTTGAGCTGAGTGATAGTTTGACAAGGCTTCTGCACTATAAATTTTAAAAAGCACTCATAAGAACCGGACTACTCATCTTTGTAGCCTTTGAAAATGGTTGTTGTGATAGTCGAAAGGGTCTGAGAAAACGGGCCCAAGATTCCCCACAGTCATTGTCTTTCAGTCACGCGTTCTTGGCCTCACCTGACACGAGTCCTTGCCGCCAGTCTTGAGCCCCGCACACATCATGCCGGGGAACACCTTGCCGGGGTAGGCGTTGGAGCAGTCGTCTCGGGACCACACGGGCACCACCACCTCCTGGAGCACTGAGCTGACAGGGCCGCCGAAGTGGATCGTCCCCCAGCCTGGCGTGAAGGCAAAAGGAGGTTACCCACACGTTTTAACACTCTTCCATCCTCCTATTCTCCTGTAGATTCCCTTCTTCTCTGCCCTTCCTCATTAAGCTGGATTATCGTACATTAAATTCCCTGTGCGACACACCAAATAACTGTAACTGGGTCGTCTTCCTTCTCGCTGCAATGTCATTCTTCTATTGTTTCCTCCTTAAGTAGTTCTCCTTCAGTCTCTCCTCACCTAACTGTCTCTCCTCAACACTCTCCTTGCTGCTCCTCCCCTGAGAGTTCACTGTTATCTCCTCTCCCTGTTAACTATCCTTTCTTCACTTGTTTTCCTTCCTGCATTTCCTACACGCTCTATACTTACATTGCACCTTGTCCCTATACCTCATTCGTCCATTGCTTTCCCTATTAAACAGTTCTCCATCGATTTCTCTAACATTTCTCTTCGTGCTGCTTCTCCCCCGTTATCTCCTCTCCCTGACCATGCTTCACAAACTTATTCTTCCTTCCTGCATGTCCTACACTCTCTCCTTCCACTCCACCCGTCCCCTCTGGATCACCTGTCACGTAGCCACTCCGTCCCTCGTAGAATTCGCCAGCGGGAGGCAGACACACGGGCCAGATCGAGTCGCTGAAGGTCGCCGGTCTGTTCAGCTTCACCACCGCGATGTCGTTCTCCTGCGTGTCTGAATTGTATCTGCGGAAGGAACGGGAAGGTAGCGACGGTGCCCCTGAGTGTTGCATGGGCTAGGGGGAAGGTAGCGGCAGTGGTCCCGAGCTAGAGCTAGGGAAAGGGGTCCCAAGTGTGTGGCTGAGGCTGAGGGGGAATTCCGGGGGATGTCTTGAGGTTTTCGCACGTTGATTTAGACTGATTGTTAGCCATGGAAGACTTGAATAGTGTAGTGTCATGGCAGTGTATGATTAAATATTTACATGTATTTTTTCTTGTTTTCTGGTTATAAGAGTAAGATTTGGTTTGTGATTGATTGATTGATAGTTTATTGTTGCAAGTAAACAACAAAGGAGAAGGGAGGAACATGCCATCCCAACCCCCAGGCAGTACGGAATGTGATTATACAACTAGTAATACATGTTAGCATCAAGCATTATTTCTATATGTAAAGTTAATTGCTTCAGTCTTAATTTTGAATCAGTAAATATAAAGTCTTAAAATTATACCTTCGAACTTTCACTGTAATCATGATCTGGTAAATTTAGGGATATTTATGTAAATGAATAATCGAAAAGTACGGCAGTGTGAAATAATTCGTACGATATCACGTGCTGTGAGTTGCCAACTAGTAAACAGAAAGCACAACACCACTTACCTCTCGTGCATGCGGACGTCCAGGACATCGAAGTCAACGTGGTCGCTGTCGCTGGGAGTATCGAACCGGTACTCGCCCAGCCGCACACGGATCTGCGAGGCGCTGAACCTGCCGAAGGAAGGGAGTGTTGAGTGCCGCCAGTGCCACGACGGGGGAGCAAAGGTACGACCCGATTTCAATTACGAGCCACTTGAGTGTTAATTAAGGAGCCACATTTACTATACTAAGCGCAAGTTTTACGAGAGGGAGCATATATACGACCCATCCCTAAGTTGTTGTTACAGGACCCGAAATCATTAATACTAAGCACTAGGAAATATTTCAAGGTTTACGAGTGGTCAAGGCAATGTATAGGATATCCGTGTATGGTTCAGCGACCCTGGGTGGTGGCGGTGCTGGTGGTACGTACGGTTTGAGGCAGTGGGCAGCCGTGAGCACGTGCTGGTTGGTGATGAGGGTGCCGCCGCAGTACTGGGCGTTGGTCGTCCGCCGCAGCAGGGCAGCCATCCACGGCCAGTCCTTGGGGTCGGCAGGTTTCCCTCCCACGATGCGATGGAAGAGCGACTTCTTTGAGTTGACGCCGCACCCTGCAAAGAATATGATGGCTATATTTATGGAGGTAGGAGAGAGCCAGCAGACTGGACCTTAGAGTTAGTGTACACCTCAAGTTTTCATGTTTGTTTCCTTCAAGTGTTATATGTGTTTCGTAATTACTTATATGAACAGCAGTGAGTGGCTGTTACTTGAGATGCAGTAACGTGGGTAGTGCTTTTTTTTTTGGGGGGGGGGGAGGGGGGGGGTAGCCATTAACTTGTACACTGAACTTTGGATGGGGGGCTGGCGCGGCGGGGAGGGGCGGGGTGTGAAAAACTGAAAGGAAATCTCAATAAATCAGTTACATGCTCTGAATCATGAGGTTTATACGGCTCATGACAATGACCTACCGGGTAATTCATGTTTTAAGTCACTAGCAAAATTCAAAACATCAGAATATTGGATAGTGTTCAACATTATGACCTTTGGTAACCTCAGAAGACTTAACGACTGACTGACTGGTGAGCGGCTGACTGAATGAATAAGTGAGCGACTGCCTGACAAAACGGCCGGTGGACTGACCTCTGTTAACGTCACCGCCGCCGCCTGAGGTGATTGGTGCAGACGTTGACGGGGTGGGGTTTGTGGGCCGCGGCGTCTGGGCTGTGGCTGTGAAAAGACAAACTTAACTCGTCCAACATTCCTCCATCAGTGGCCAAGAGATATGCAAATACAAAAAAAAAAAAAAAAAAATACAACAAAGCCAGTAACACCGGGATATCTTTGAGCGGAAAGCTCTTGTCCGGCACCCCCTCCAAGCTTGTGTCCGAAACTCACGCCGGCAGAACCGTCCGTTGACCAACTCGAAGCCGCTCTGACACTGGCACTTGAAGGAACCGTCGGTGTTGACGCAGATCTGCTGACATCCGGCGTTGTTGAAGCGACACTCGTCCAAATCCGGGCACGAGCGTCTGTCTTGGGCGAGGAACTGTGGGAGGCGAGGGAAGGGCGTGAAGTGTTTGTCGCCCGACAGTCGGCAAAGTTACAAATATGAATATAATTTAGCTGAGCCAAGCACGACTCCTTTGGCTTCTCGCACTGATTTTCTCATGTTAACTATTGGGCATCTGTAGCTCTCCATCAGTCATCTTCAGCTCATTATCTCTACACCGTTCATCAATTGCAAAGGGAAATCCCTAAGAAAGACACAAAACTGGGACGTCCACCAAAAAACAGACAAAGTTATGAGTGGTCTTCGCACCTTGCCTGGGCTGCACGAGCACACGGGTCCCCGCGGCGTGCTGTTGCAGATGTCCTCACATCCCCCGTTGTTGTTGCTGCACGCGTCCACCTGCTGGCAGGAGGTTTTGTCCGCCCCAAGGCTGAATCCATTCTGGCATCCGCAGACGACTCCCTGGGATGTCTGAGAGCAGAACTGACCACAAAAGGGAAAATATTAGTCATTCATTTACGTGTCTCTACAAAAGGTTAACCAGTTACCTTCGTGCTTCTTGTATACTGATCATCTTTTCTGTCATATAAGTAATACCTACTCGAAAGCATAAAGTCTCACGTTGCATTGCTTAGAGGATGCATCTCATAATGACTGACTCAGGGACAAGAATCAAGCGACACGGAGCTGTACCGTACCTGCTGACAGCCACCATTGTTGACGGCGCAGTTCATGGCTAGAATGAGCTCGTCGGAGCCGGAGGAGCAGGTGACCCCGTCAGCCTGCAGGTCCCCATTGGAACAATCGCAGGTGTACGAGCCTTCAGTGTTGGTGCAGACGTCGCTGCAGCCGCCGTTGTTTCTTCGACACTCGTTCACGTCGCGGCACGTCCTGCGATCCTCTCGGTTGAGCCTGAAGCCGTTCGGGCAGACGCAGCGGGGGTTCCCCCTTCGGTTGACGCGGCACTGGTACTGGCATCCGCCGTTGTTGATGCTGCAGTCTGCGGCCCAAACGTTTATTGCGTGAGCATAATTGAATAACTGATTCTTTAACTAATTTTACTTCTGCATTTTAATTTTAAGCTTTTCATCTTTCTATCCGTGAAGATTGGTTGACTCACAATCGATCACCCGTGATTCATCGACCACTTATTAACCCTCCAGCCATTTATCGACCCCGTTTTGACCCCTCAGTCATTTTTCGACCTCTTGGATAGTCCCGTCGAGCCCTAGGGGTGTACATTGGCTAATTTAGAGAACTTGGGTTTTCGACAACCTAATAAAAGAAGACCGTCTCGCTAAGTCATTTAACAATACCAATATTAAGGAACCCTCACCTCCAGGACCGCCTTGACCATCTTGGTTGCCTTGGTTGCCCTGGCCGCCTTGGTTGCCTTGATTGCCTTGGCCGCCTTGGTTGCCCTGGCCGCCCTGGTTGCCTTGATTGCCTTGGCCGCCTTGACCACCCGGCCCGAAGGAGATCCCAACTCCGTTCTGGCCGTTGGTTACTTGGATGGGCAGGCCGCCGAAGTTGATGGTGCCCAGCAGGTCGCCGCCGGGACGGTTGCCCTGGTTGCCCTGGTTAGGGTTCCTGCCGCCCCCGAGGAAGGAGTTGATGAGGGAGCCAAGGTTCTGCTGGCGGCCGCCGAAGAGGTTGGGATTGAAGCCAAAGCCGACTGTTGAAGGGACAGGCCTTACTATTATGTTAGGCCAAGCAACTATAAATAAAATTAGCCTGTGCCACCAGCGGGCTGGGGCCGTCCATAATGCCCCTCAGGAAAGCCCGCTTATACTCACTGCTCCCACAAAAGAGTCAAGAGGAGTGGCCGAAAGATAGGTCAAAACTCCCACGAAAGCCTTGCCAAATATGTGAATTTGGACGCCGAGATGCTTAAGAATCTTGATGTAGTGATGCAAGGAGTGACTGTGGTGGTGATACAAAGTCCTCACTATGCTAATAACAGGGTAAGAAAGGATGATGATGATTGGCTATAAACTTGCCTAACTGTGTATCCCGCTGTTCTCTCTTAATCCTGTTATGCAAGTCACGAAATTTATCCTAATGCTATACAGTCTCAGTTGTTCCTCGGGGTCGGAAGTACATGTTTACCTTTGTTGTTTCCTGGTATTTCTTGGACCTTTACTTTGTATTTCTTGCACCTCATCGTTCTTCCTTCTACCTGTATTATTTCACGTATTTTTTAGCGCTAGTTTTAGGTACTGTACATCACGACTATACAAACTACTAATGTGTCCTATGTTTCCTTTTGATGTTACTGGTATTTCCTGCAGCTTTTCTTTGTATTTCTTGCACCTCATCGTTCTTCCTTCTACCTGTATTATTTCACGTTTTTTTCCAGCTCCAGTTTTAGGTACCGTCCATCGCGTCTACGCAAACTATTATCGGAAGAACATATTACCTTTGTTATCTCTTGGTATTTCCTGCACCTTTTTTATTTGTATTTCTAGCCCCTCGTCGTTCTTCCTTCTACTTGTGTTATTTCGCGTTCTTCACTTGCAGTTTTAGGTACCGTCCATCGCGTCTACACAAACTACTACCATGCTCTGTGTTCCCCTTCTCACAACCGCGCCGCCATTCCTGTTTTGTATGTCAGATTCTCGCTTGTTCTTCACGTCATGCTCTGCCACTCACTCACTCCATCCTTGCCTTTCCCCGGAGCTTCCAGGCACTTCCTCCTATTTCTTTTACTTGATCCTCCCATTTTCTTCGCGTAGGTATTCTCTGTGATCAATACCACTGCCTCGTCTTCTTCCTCCTTACTTCAGTCTGCTCTCACGGCTTTGCTTCTTTACCTTCCTCCTCCTCCCCCTCCTCCTCCTCCTCCTCATCCTGGTAACGCATCGTATTTTGTCTTCATCTCATTTTTCCTCATTCCTCGTCTCCTTTCTCACCTTATTACCGCATCCTTGTGTTGTGAAGGTAATAGGTGGACGAGACGTGTAATTATCTTTAATGAGAGAGAGAGAGAGAGAGAGAGAGAGAGAGAGAGAGAGAGAGAGAGAGAGAGAGAGAGAGAGAGAGAGAGAAAAGGGGGGGGGGTCGTGGAATCATATAAGGATGTCTTCACCAATGGCAACCTTCCGAAAAAAACCTCCATCCATTCTCCCCGTGTGTGTGTGTGTGTGTGTGTGTGTGTGTACGCTCGCACCCTCCACGCTCAGGGTCGCGGCAAGGAGCATTCAAGGTCAAGAGTTGGAAATTGTTTGTACACGAAGTCGAGGGTTTGAGCGTCTTCATGTTCACAGTGTTAACAAATGAACGCCGACCAAGTACGCTCAAAGCATCTTACGGTGTTTGCATAAGCCATTTGGACATAGCTTAGCGTCTTCTCGAGTGTGTATATAAGACAAACTATAGACAACGGGAGTGTTTGCATAAAGCCGACGCTAACAATACAGTGTGTGAATGAAGCCAATTGTTTGATGAAGGTCTGAATACGAAGAGGATACCGCCGTGTTTACATAAGCCGATAGGATAACAATGGAGGCTTCGGGTCGTACTTTGCGGGGATTGAAACCTGCTTACATAAGACTGATCATAGGATTCCAGAGAGGCTGAATAGATGGAACTGTAGTATGTTCACAAAGGAAGCGATAGCGGAGAAGGATGAAGAAAAGGAGGGAGAGAAAGAGGAGGAGGAAGGTGAGAAAAGAGCAGTCTATTTTTACAAGAGAAGCGGTAACGGAGGAGGAATGACAGAAAGATGGAAGGAGGAGATAGAGGAAGAGGAGGAGGAAGCTGAGTAAATAAAAGCAGAGCGAGAACGAGGAAGGATGGAGAGTAAGAGGAGGAGGAAGAGGAAGCTGAATAAGTAAAAGAAGAATGAAAAGAGGAAGGAAGAGGAAGAGAAAGCGAAATAAATTAAAGCATATGTGTTTCTAAAATAAGCAATAAGGAAAAAGAATGGGGAAAAGGAAGGGAAGAAGAAGGAAAAGAAAGTAGGATGTTGTCGAAGTGTTTGTACCATGGAGAGGAAAAGAAGTAGGATGCCATTGAAGTATATGTATAAAGAAAACTATAGACGACAGGAGAGTGTTTACGTGAAGCTGATTGGTAGCCTATACTAGAGAGCTTCGGCGGAGTGCTTATGTAAAGGCGATTAGGGAACCCAGACGTGGTATTAGGCACCATTAGAAGAGATTCTTGTCCATTGAGGCGTAGGTACATTGACTTTGATGATGCTTAGTGATAGGAGGAGGAGGAGGAGGAGAAGTGGGGATTGAAAAAGGAGAAAAAAAAATAAAGGGGAGGGGGAGGATGAAGAAGACGAAGAGAAAGAAAATTAAGAGAGGGAAGAAGTGAAAAAAGAAGAGGAAGAAGAAGAAGAAGAAGAAGGTGAAAAAGAAAAAGAAGAAGGTGAAGAAGAAATAGAAGAAGAAGAAGAAGAAGAAGAAGAAGAAGAAGAAGAAGAAGAAACAGAAGAAGAAGAAGAAGAAGAGGAAGAGGAAGAAGAGGCGAAGGAGTACCCTGGAACGTCAGAAGGATGTTTTATGTCCCTCATCAGCGGAAGGTGTGGCGCATCCCTCTCCTCCTCCTCCTCCTCCTCCTCCCTGGATACCTTATGGAGCTATTATATTCAAGCCTCCGGGGATGGAACAGAGGCATGCTGGGATGGACATGCGTAATCGAAGGAGAGGAGAAGGAAGAAGAAGAAGAGGATGAAGAAGAAGAAGAAGGAGAAGAAGATAATGATGATGAAGTAGAAGAGGAAGAAGACGAAGAACAAGAAAAACAACAAGAGCAAAGACTTGAACGAGAAAAAAAACAAGAGATAAAAGAGGAAGAAAAAGACCAAGAAGAAAAGAAGTAAAAGATGAAGAAGAAGAAGAAGAAGAAGAAGAAGAAGAACAAAAAGCCAAAGAAGTAAAAGAAGGAGGAAAAGAAAAAACAACAACTCTACTCCATCATATAACTGAAGAAGAAAGAAAGAAAAAAAGAAAAGGCAAGACACGGTTATATAGTTACGGTGTACATACAGTGTCGGGGCGCAGTTTGTGAAGCGGAAGTGACATTATAATTTTTTTTGTTTACTTCGGTCTGTTCCTTTTGTTCGAGGGCGTCCGACACAAACATTATAAACACAAGGTCAATGTTCGGTGGCTTTCCTTAACCACGTATCCACAGGGGGAGCATAAACACCGGGGGAAGACCACCAGAGAGAGAGAGAGAGAGAGAGAGAGAGAGAGAGAGAGAGAGAGAGAGAGAGAGAGAGAGGCGAGGTTCTTAATGGTCTTGCGTATTTTGTGTTTCTGGTTCTCTCCATCTCTCGTCGTTCATTTGTTTTTTTCTGGTTCCTCTTTTTCCTTCTCCTTTTTCTTCTTCCTCTCCTTTTTTTTCTGTCTGGTTCCTCCTTTTATCTCTCTTCTTTCATTTTCTTTATTTCTGCTTTGTTTTTCCTCTTCCTTCTTTTCCCTCCACCTCTCCTTCTTCATTTTCTTTCTGCCTTCGTCCTCTTTTTTCCTCTTCGTCTCCTCTTTCGATGACCTGTTTCCTCTCCTTCCTTCCCTCCTTTTTCCTCTTTCTCTCCTCTCTCGATTTCTTTCCGTCGACTTCCTTTCTTTTCCTTCTTTTCTCATCTCCACATAGTTATCTTCCACTCACAGATAGACGCGATGCTGTGTGCGAGTGTATGTGTTTGAGGAGACACGTACCTCTCCCCGCCCCACCTCATTCATCATCTTCAACTTATCCACCAACGTCGAGTTCCCGGTTCCTCCTCTCATGTTTAGGGGCTTTGCGGTAGAGCCAGAATGTCGTCCGTCTCGGTGGTGGGCTCCGTTCAAGGTTGTGTGCCGCCAAGGACATGGAGGTTATGACGAGGGAACGTTGCCTGGTTGTCCTCTCTGTCCTTCCTGTTTCCTCATGGTAATTGTTGTGTTGGTTTGTTCCGCCCTGTTGCTGCGAACGTCATGCGACTGCTGTGGGTCTGAGGCTGACAGGGGAGGACAGGGTAGGACATGGCCACCCTTCTAATGTCCTGTTGTTGCCGTGCGTTGTTCATTGAGGCAGGATAGGGGAGGACAGGGTAGGACATGGCCACCCTTCTAATGTCCTGTTGTTGCCGTGCGTTGTTCATTGAGGCTGGATAGGGGAGGACAGGGTAGGACATGGCCACCCTTCTAATGTCCTGTTGTTGCCGTGCGTTGTTCATTGAGGCAGGATAGGGGAGGACAGGGTAGGACATGGCCACCCTTCCAATGTCCTGTATCTGCTGTGCGTTGTTTATTGAGGCTGGATAGGGGAGGACAGGGTAGGATATGGCCACCCTTCTAATGTCCTGTTGTTGCCGTGCGTTGTTCATTGAGGCAGGATAGGGGAGGACAGGGTAGGACATGGCCACCCTTCCAATGTCCTGTATCTGCTGTGCGTTGTTTATTGAGGCTGGATAGGGGAGGACAGGGTAGGACATGGCCACCCTTCCAATGTCCTGTATCTGCTGTGCGTTGTTTATTGAGGCTGGATAGGGGAGGACAGGGTAGGACATGGCCACCCTTCCAATGTCCTGTATCTGCTGTGCGTTGTTTATTGAGGCAGGATAGGGGAGGACAGGGTAGGACATGGCCACCCTTCCAATGTCCTGTATCTGCTGTGCGTTGTTTATTGAGGCTGGATAGGGGAGGACAGGGTAGGACATGGCCACCCTTCCAATGTCCTGTATCTGCTGTGCGTTGTTTATTGAGGCTGGATAGGGGAGGACAGAGTAGGACATGGCCATCCTTCTAATGTCCCGTAGCTGCCGTGCGTTGTTCATTGAGGCTGGATAGGGGAGGACAGGGTAGGATATGGCCACCCTTCCAATGTCCTGTATCTGCCGTGCGTTGTTTATTGAGGCTGGATAGGGGAGGACAGAGTAGGACATGGCCATCCTTCTAATGTCCCGTAGCTGCTGTGCGTTGTTTATTGAGGCTGGATAGGGGAGGACAGGGTAGGATATGGCCACCCTTCTAATGTCCCGTAGCTGCCGTGCGTTGTTTATTGAGGCAGGATAGGGGAGGACAGGGTAGGATATGGCCACCCTTCTAATGTCCTGTAGTTGCCGTATTGCGTTATGAGGCTGGATAGGGATGAAAGGACAGGGCGTGGCTACCCTTCGAACGTCCTTAGTTTTGTGTGTTGCGTGTTTTGAATCTGGACAGGGTAGGACATGGCCACCCTTCGAATGCCCTGTAGTTGCTGAGGGTCGTGTTCTGAGACTGGACAGGGGAGGGCAGATTAGGACATAGCCACCCTTCGAACATCTAGTAGTTACCATGCGTCGGCTGGACAGAACAAGACGGGGAATATCCTTTAGCTGTCTTATACCGTGTCCTCAGGCTGGCAGCGCTTAACAGGGCCTTGGCAACACTCAACAGGGTCAGAGAGGGCAGGATAGGGCCACTCCTTACCCACCCTTTAGCTCCTCCAGTGCATGTGTGTCAGTGTTTGCGTCATGTTTTCACACCGAGGTGCAACTCCGTGCCGAGCTGACGGTGTGTGTGTACTTGCATAAGCCTCTGTGTGACTCCCGCGCACCTGCTGTCATGCTAATCGTGTTTTTAACCTTCCGGCGTGATGGAACGGGTCTCCTTTATTATCTCCTCAGCAGGGATTAAATACGTGTTATTTGTACCCCTCTGGACAAGCGTGGTGCAGGGGATAGAGGGGAAAAGAAGGTGTTGATAAAGGGAAGGCGAGGAGGGTTGGTCGCTGGGCTCGGGCGGTAGGAATGACGCGTCGGTCGCCCGTCATTTACATAAGAAGAGGTTGTGATTCGGCAAGGCGCCACTTTGCCATGCGGGTCCTCCAACGCTATTTTTTTGTTTCCTCCTCCTCCTCCTCCTCCTTTACCTCGTCATTCTCTTCTACCTTTTCTGCATCTTTCCTTCTTTTTTTGTTTGTTCGTTTCCTCCTCATTCGTTATTTTTTCTTCCTTCTTCCTGTCGAGGGTTTTGCATCTCCTCTTCGTCCTTCCGTGATTGCTTCCTTCTCATGCATTTTTTTCTTCCCATTCTCCCGCCATCTACCTCACCCTGTGCTTGTGGTTGACTTGCATTATCTTGTCTTAATTCTCCTTCCTTCTATTTCCATCTGTTTCTTCCTTTTCCTTTTCCTGTTTTCATCATCTTTTCTTCACCTCCATTTCCATAAGTATCTCTCTGCATACCTCATCCTGTTCTTTCGTCTCCTTTATACATCACACTTATTACATCGTCTGGTCCTTCTCCTTCTCCTCCTCCTCTTCATTCTTCATTCTCCTCGTTTCCTCGTTTAAGGTCATTCCTCATTCCCCCACCATTCTCCTCTCATCCAAATTATCCTTTGTTCCTGTATTTGTTTGTGTGATAGAGTGTCTTCTTCCTGTCTTTTAACTCTCCTGTCTTCTTCTTTTTGTCTTTTAACCTCTATTACACTTTTTGTTGGTACTAATGCATTTTCTTCACTTCCTGTCTGCTACGATTTTTTTTTCATGATTCCTGGTTATCAACGTTTCCCATCGCCATCTTTTTTTTTTATCTCAGTCTTCCCTGCCTCGTGCACTTCCACTGTTCCACCTCCTTCACCTTCCTCTCCTTCCCCTTCCTCTCCTCCACCTTCCTCCACCGTCTAATATCCTTCAGAGATTGATTATTCGCGGCGCGCTATCTCATCTTCAACCTCCTCCTTCCTTCGTCTCCTACTCATCTCTATCACCATCATCCTCTTTTCCTCCTGTTTCTCCTCTTTCATCATTTAACTTTCATTCATCTCTTCCTTATTGCTGTCTCCTCTCCTCCCTTCTTTATTCTTCCATCTCCTTTTCCTTATCATCATCAACTCCATCCTCTTCTTTTCCTGTTTCTCGTATTTCTAATCATATATATTCTTTCTTTCCATCTCTGCAAGACCTCCCTCTCTTCCTTCTTCTTGTTTCTTCTTCTCCTTTATTTCTTCCTCGTTCTTCTCCCTCTCTGCACTCTTCGCTTCCCACTCTCTCCATCCTCTCTTCCTCCCTACGACCTACTTCCTCCCTTCTTCCAACTCTTTCTTCTTTTCTCTTTTTTTTTTATTCAGTGTCCATAGCAGGTTCCTCCCTTCATGGCTCCTCCTCCTCCTCCTCCTCCTCCTCCTCACTCTGTACTCCTTTCAGCTTTTCTTTTATCTCCTTTAGTTTATTTTCTCTTTCATCTTCATCCTCCCGTCTTGCCTCTTAGTCTTGTTTTGTTTACTTCGTTCAATTTCTTCATCTTCTCAGGTCAATCATATATCTCTTTTCTCTTCACCTTTCTCGTCATTTTTTGCACCGTCTCCAATTCACTTTACGTCTCCTCTTTTTCCTCCTTCCCTCTTCCCTTTTCTCTATCTCTTTCCCTCGGTCCATCCTCCTTTTTTTCTCCAAATCTCCGGTAATCCTCCGCTCTGTCTCCTCTTTTATCCTTCCTTCTCTCTGTTTCTTCTCCTGTTAATTCTTTGCAACATATTTGATTATTTGCGGCGCGCTGTCTCATCTTCTGCCTCCTCCTCCTCCTCCTTCCCATCTTCCTCCTTTTCCTCCTCTTCGTCTTCTCCTGAATCTCGTGTTTTCGTCGTCTACCTTTCCTCCCTCTCCTCCTTTTTTCCTGTTTCCTCTTCTTCCTCTCGCTGGTTGGTTGCTCCTCCTCCTCCTCCTCCTATTTCCCCTTTCCTCTTCCCTCTCATGTTTCTGTTTCCCTGGTCAGTCCTCTTTCTCTTCCATATCTCCAGTCATCCCTTGCAACACGTTTTCGCTATTATGTGTGTCATCTCTCTTGTCCTCTTCTTCCTCTTCCCCGAGCTGCAAGAGGGATGGCGTCACGGGAAATCCCCATCAGGTAGGAAGATTAAGCCCTGACCCGAGTCTTCACTTCCTCCTTCTTTAATTAAGGCGTCTCTCGTGTCTCGTGTCCTCGTTCTTTGCCGTGCGAGGGATGATATTTGTTAACTGTAGGTCTCTCTCTGTAGGACTCTCTCTCTCTCTCTCTCTCTCTCTCTCTCTCTCTCTCTCTCTCCACAGTATAAGGTTCGAGATTATAGGCAGACGGAGATACGCTCAGCGGGGTCGAATCGTGGCCTCAATAGCCTACTCAGTGTGGCTCTTGTAGAAGGACTCGCGGAGGACTATAGCATTATCTCTCTCTCTCTCTCTCTCTCTCTCTCTCTCTCTCTCTCTCTCTCTCTCTCTCTCTCTCAATAATCTTCTAAAACTCAATCCCTTCGTTAAAACCTTCATCCCCTTAACGAAGGTTCAGATTCCCTTCCTTACCCTTTGCGCTGCGCTATGGAATCCTTGTCACTCTGTCCTATAGCTGCCTCTACCTCTCTCTCTTATTGTTTCGTGCTACTGGAACCTCCATTTAGCCTTTGATACAAGAAGTCTCGTCAGTGTGTGGTGTGGAGGTTGTATTTTAAGTTGAGTATGTACAGACGGCAAGGAGATAGAAGTGCGGTCAGTATGTGGTGTGGAGGTTGTATTTTAAGTTGAGTATGTACAGACGGCAAGGAGATAGAAGTGCGGTCAGTATGTGGTGTGGAGGTTGTATTTTAAGTTGAGTATGTACAGACGGTAAGAAGATAGAAGTGCGGTCAGTATGTGGTGTGGAGGTTGTATTTTATCTTGAGTATGTACAGACAGCAAGGAGATAGAAGTGCGGTCAGTATGTGGTGTGGAGGTTGTATTTTAAGTTGAGTATGTACAGACGGCAAGAAGATAGAAGTCTCGTCAGTGTGTGGTGTGGAGGTTCTATTCACAGTTTACGTAAGGGAAATAGCATGACTGTAAAAGGATCCTCAGTGTATGGTGTTGGGAGTTACATTCACAGGCTGAGGACGTAGGAAACAAGACGGTATAGTGAAGGTGTGGTGTGGGCTTTGCATCATAAGTTAAGCTTGGTAGGAAGACAGTAGGAAAGGAGTTGGTCTTGAGGGCATTCAGCAAACACCTATAAGTGGCAGGTTGGTTGCTACTCACACCGCTCCTGACGTTTGATGCGCCTCAGTTCGGGACCCTCCGCGAGATCCGATGAGCTGTCACCTGTCACCGCTACCACCACCACCACCGCCACCATCACGTGTCCCCACCGCCACCGCCGCTGTCCTTCCCCCGCCATGGCCACGACCCACCAGGTTCCTCAATGGGTGTGGTGGTGGTCGTCTCTCCCACTTCCTTCTTCCGCAACTCGTTTTCTTGATTAACCTGAAAGGAGAATATAAGTTAGTGGTAGGAACGTTATCTTACTTTCTTTTACTGAAGTTCGGTTGATTAGGATTTGTATATATATTTTTTGTATATGTATTTTGCTCTTGAATTTGGTGGTGTAAGATTATTTTTATGTATAATAGAAGTAGCAGGGGTAGTAGTGGTAGTAGTAGTAGTAGTAGTAGTAGTAGTAGTAATAGTAGTAGTAGTAGTAGTAGTAGTAGTAGTAGTAGTAGTAGTAGTAGTAGTAGTAGTAGTAGTAGTAGTAGTAGTAGTAGTAGTAGTAGTAGTGTAATAGTAGTATTAGTAGTAGTAGTGGTGAAGTAGTAGTAGTAGTAGTAGTAGTAGTGGTAGTAGTGTAGTAGTAGTAGTAGTAGTAGTAATAGTAGTAGTAGTAGTAGTAGTAGTAAGTGTCGTTGCTTTATCGTTGCTTAATTGGCGTTAATCCAAACCTGAAGATCCGCACGCGTAGAATCTTAATGAGCCGGGCTGCCTTACCACTTGCTTACGTAAACTGAAGATCCTTGAGTTTTTTTTACACGTGTGACAATCCTCTTCGTTATTTGTTTGTTCACCTGAGAGTATGAATAAACGGTATTTTGAAGAACAGAGAGAGCAAATACGTAGAACACAGAGTTGAGTGTGTGTTGCAGAAGGAAAACATACCTACCTACGTAAAATGGAAAAGATAAGTAGTAGGTTTCAGTCACCAATGAGTAATGATAATAATGCTAGTAGTTATAATGCATTAAGCTTTTTCCTAGACACCCACACGATCTCGGTAATATGCTACTATAAGGTCTTGCACTCCACCAACACACGAGCCCCGCAACCTCACAGCCGAAGGAGACTCTTTTCAACGTCTTTAGTATGTGCATCACGCCTCACCGGGATTCCCGCGGCCCAATACAGCGGCACACACGGCAGGTGGCGGAGCGCGTCCTATATCCACGAGAGTAGCAACAGGAGGGCCGACGGGGATTCATGCCAGCGAGGGTCAAGTCCAAACCACCGCGGCCCGATTAGCAAAGGTCATATGGCCACAGCGGGGCTACGGGAGGATCACTACTTGAGTTTTAAACCCCCGATGAGGAGTCGTGCTGTATCCTTCCCTTTCAAGCATTGAGTATTCCATGTCACTCGTCGCTGGAACGCCTTACAGCCTCCACAACACAGGACTGCTACTTAAAACAATAAAGGGTTCCATCCAATGTGTCCAGGGAGGCGTGTTGTATCAAGTGCATCTCTCACTCCACGTCCACAGCTCCGAAAGAAGTCAGTCAGGGCGATGCAACCAGTCGAAGAGCTTTACGTTGAAGGACGCGTGCACCTCCGAGAGTCGCACATTAATGCAACTCATTCTGTTTGCTGATGTATGACGTTAAGTATGACTGTATTGTCATTATTGGGAAAACCCCTTCAGGAGAGGAAGGGGGTGGTGCCGAGCGTCTCCCTGTCGCGAGTTGCGAGATGGGTCACTGCCGATTCTAGGCCTTGAGGTCCACAGAAAAAAGTCATCTAGGTTAAGGATAATACTTTCAAATCTCTCCGAGACCCTATAACGTTGCCCAACACATGGACTTCCCTTCCTATAGGCTCTGTTTTTTTTCACAATAAAGTGGAACTAAGATCAATGTTATGATGGGTGAAGGTAAAAGATATGAAAAAAAAATAACTCCTTCCTCTGACGGATCCTGGTCCCATTGTCTTTTGTTACTCTTGGCGGAAGTGAAAGAAGCATTTAAAAGGATATTGCTACGCTTGCAGACGTTTGTGTACGTTCGCTAGAGTCCTTAGCATAGGATATACAGGGGTGAATCCTGCATGGACTACGGTATCGCGTCTTCTCCACACTCCTTTTCATAATTGACAACCAAAGACCAACCCTTGAGTGTTGCAGCATTGTTTTTCAAATAGTTAATTTATCCATGACCCCCCCCCCCCCTCCATACACACATACATGGGACGCACTGTTCTCATCTAAAGTCGCTTGCCATCATCACCTTGAAGAACACCGAACAAATCCCGTGAGCCTCACATCAACACTCGGGGAAGCTCCTGTTGCCGCTGCCACATCGAGAACACACTCACTTGGCTCTCAAAGGCACACCAAGAGCTCAAAATCACTCACGTCCTTCCGGGGTGCAAGCAAAATGCAGGTCAAACCGATGCTAATCCCCTTGGAGGTTGCTGTATCCCCACATCACAACGAGTAAACAAGACACAAAGAGAAGAAAGGGCACTTATCCCACTTCGAAACACTCACTCCGTATTCGAAAAAGCCCCCGAGCTGACCAGAGAGGAGGCGATGCGTGCGAGCCGCTCTTCAGGGTGACTATGCGGGTTGGAGAGAGAGGAGCGAGACAGCCTCCGCGTGGCAGCAAGTGCGGCTCTCAACTACCTGAGGCGCGACAGCAACAGGAACAGCAACAGGGGTAGGAATGTTCCTTAAGTGACCCTGCGACTCCTCCTCCCACCACCACGTTCGGTTTGATGTCTGCCAGGTAGCCCGTGCACTTGACATTCGGGGATTCCTACACCTGCATATCCTTGAACCGTACTTGCGGTCTTCCGAGAAACTCAAATATTGGGTCAAGTTGAAGGAAAGTAAGAGTGTGTTTAGTGTGTGATACAACTGACCGCATTGCTTGAGTTCCCTTCGCTGCCGGGGGATGTTTGAACGCTTAATATTTAACTTTTTATGCCTTGACTGATTGGTTCTGTGTGTTTATGGGGGGGGAGAGCCTTCGCGTGTTAGTGTTACGTCAGAGGTGCAGCGAGCGAGAGGTGAAGCTGAAGTCACGCCATTGGTTTAGGAGACGGAGTGGCTGCCAGGGGGCCCGACCGCTGACCTTCTCCGGATGAAAAGTCTTCGGGCGGAAAATTGAGTAATCTGATCTCGCATCGCCACGTGTCTCGCAGCGTTCTTACCTATGTGTCTAGTACTCTGTCTTTGTATCTATCTATCTATCTGACACACACACACACACACACACACACACACACACATGGACGCAAAAGGCATAAGCACAAAAACAGGTAGCAAAAAATTATTATATAAGTGGACGAAGCAGTTTTCTATGGTCTGCCTTATATAACCAAGCACTGGAAGGGATAACAACAACATGAGGAAGAACGGAGGAAGAAAAGAACATGTTAGCCTCACAGAAACCCGATAGAAAGCTTAATTAAGAGCCTGAACATATAATTAGTCAGTGAAGGTTAAGAAGAACGTCATTAACACTTCCAGGAGAGAAAACTAGAGAAGGCGAGGTGCAGACGCGACGGTATTGGGGAAAGTGTAATGTGGGACAAGGTTATTATTTACAAAAGCGCCGGAGACGGGGAAGTGGTGAGGGGGGGAACTTAGAGAAAGAGGAAGCTTAGGTCCAGCGTGTGACAAGTGCCCTTTAGTCGTAGAAAACGGGTACAGGAAAGGCTACAGTGAAGGTTTTGTTAGAGGGGTAGCCTTGATAGTATCGATTATGTAGGGGAGAAGGAGAGGAGGGTGCGGTCTATTGCAGGCGTTGCCTTGAGATGAGTTCCCTTTAGTGGTAGATGTGTTTAGGATAGAAAGTGAAGGAAAGTTTTGCTATTGCGGAGAGGGATAGTGGCAATGATCCCAGAGTTTCCTTGAACAGCGACGTAGGTGAAGCTAAAATGATTGGCTACGCTATTAAGTAAGAAAGTATCCCCCTATTGGCGAGGAACCGAAGCAGGAGGAAGGCTAAAAGGAGAGTCCGTTTTAAGAAAGCTATCCCAAAGTTGAGCAGAACGTTGATTTGATAAGGCTTAGGGAGAACTCTTTCACAACTTGCGTCTAAATTCTAAAGGATAACAAATATTAACCTAGATTGTTTTTAAATTATATCTAGACGAGGGGACCAAACGTTATATAGTGTCTTTATGTAGGCTCGAAGTATTCCATATCTTGGCCCACTTCATAGACAATGTAAAGATTGTATCCATGGTTGAAGATGCCTTAGTTTTCAAAGCTGTTAGTCTACATACGAAATGATGTCTGCACGTCACTTAGATCACTGTCCCCAGTCTGTGTGTGGTGTCTGCCATCCCCAGCCCGGATCGATCGATGACTGTGAGGCAGAATTGTGTAAGTCTACGGGCTTTGATCGTACGCTCTCAAGTGTCAAGATTAAAAAGAAAAGGCGTTGTCGGGACACAGGGCTGACCATGATGTTCATGTTGCCAACAAGTTACCTTCTCAACTTTCCGAGCATTCTGACTTACTTTAATTAACGAACAATTTGCGAGGTAGGATGAAAAGTCGGAAATTTAATACTTGCTAAACAAACCGATAGATCGCATTTACTTATTTAGTGAAAGATGAAGATGTTAACAGTGTAGCACGCAAAGAAGATGGGTTTTCCCTTCTTCCGGACTAGACGCCACACCGGAGCTCACCTGCCCCTTTCTCGTCTATCTTTTATGTAGCAGTGGAAAAAGTGACCTTTCTCTCTCTCTCTCTCTCTCTCTCTCTCTCTCTCTCTCTCTCTCTCTCTCTCTCTCTCTCTCTCTCTCTCTCATGACAACGTTCACCACGCTCCAACAGAGATTACGGTATTTTGTTTATAATACGTGTCTTTAACTTGTTCCCTCCAGCCACAGATAGGTTTGTCACCACACTGCCAGCACCGTATGTGGGCAACGGTTAGGAAAGGTGCTGCTGTGGGCCGTGGCGGTGGGGCAAAAAACAAAAAAAGGACGATTCAAGCTTTTGTCCCGCCGGGGTGCCACAGTTACGCTTTCTGTTTTCCTTGAGTTTTTATGAAATTTTATGAGTGAGTCGGAGGATGAAAGACGACGTTACGGTTCTACCCTGTGACCTATACCGCTCCCTTCCTTATCCTTCCTTATTCAAACATCCGCCCACCACCTGCCTTGCCTGCTGTTCTCGTTCCACCGCCTCGCCACTACCTTCCACACACACTCACACACACTCTTATCCCACCTCCAACGTTACTCTTCCGCCTCTCTCCCGTTGCTCTCCTCTCCCTTTCCTCCTGTCCACACAACAAACCAACACTCCCGACTCCTTGCTCCCTGCCTACCTGCCTTCTTAGTTATATATACTCGTACATACACCTTTTGCCCACCACTACGTATACTTTTTTCCACCCTGAACGCCAGTCTGCCACTATTTTCCCTCTTCCGTCACCACCGTCACTATACTTGCGTGCTATAATCCATATAATTTTACTCGCCCACCGCACAATCTGGTAGTCTGTTATAACCAGGTATATCATCATACTCTCTCGACATTACCGCAAACTCACCACACTTCACGGCATCACAAACCCCACTACTTGTTTTTATTCTTAATCTCTTACATCTTCACGCACTACCTATCCTGCCATCATCACGAGCCAATCATATTCTTCCTTTATCCTTGTTCTCCTACACATCGAACTTGCCTTTATCCCTATCCTTTTACTCCTCCACGCACTACCTATCCTACCACTATCACGCGCGAGTCACATTCTTCCGACGCTACCGATCCCTCACCACACTTCCTATCTAACCTTTTCTGCCACCACGACCACCGCCACCACCTACCCCACCACATGTTCCTCTCTCTCTAATGCCCTTCACCCTTTCCCCACTCTTCCTTCCAGCTCGGCAAAGGGAAACCTGATATCTAATTACGCTGTTGCATAACTCCGTTTAAATTATAGGTTAATAATATACAATCAGCTTTGTCGGACATCGCTAAATATTGCTCGCGCCGGGAATCCCTCGAGGACAAGAAACTGGATACCACTTGTAAATAAAAGTGCAAGATGCGTATCGCTGGAACAAGGGTGTGAGGCGGCATGATGATTATGTTTACTCACGTTAGGATCAGAAGGGCGAATGTATGCAGAGGAAAACGGGGGAAACAGAGAACGCGGTAAGATTGTCGTGGTTTTGAGTGGCTTTTAGAGATCGCCCTACGATGATAGTAGTTATTTGAGTGTCACATGTAAGGAACAGCCCGCACCATACTCTCTTCCCTATTTCCTCTATTATCAAACATAAGTGTAACTGTTTAAATCGATGATGTGGTAACCGACCTAATTTACCTGAAAGTCTAATTGGCTGAATGACTGCCGGGATGATTGATATATTAATTGAGCGAGTGGTTAATTGATTTGATAAGTTCTTTGACGGCTGAGTTTACTGATGAATGGAGGTAAACTACATGGAAATTGCTATTCATAATGGAACTCTGTTTATGATCACAAAGAGTATTATTTTCGATACAATCAAATCTAGATATCGGCTAAAAAGTCTACAAAAGGTTTCCGTTATGAGATGTGAAAGCTTTTTTTTTTTTTTTTTGGTTAAAAGTAGACATACATAGTTATACACTTATTCACTTTAGCCAAGTTATGCGTAAAACTAACACACACATGCATGCATATTTTTTTTAATACTCAAGATATATTTACAGACAGATAGATACAGATAGACAGACAAACAGACGGGCAGACATATTGATTAAAAGGTATTACCGCATCAAAGTCTACTTATCTATTATAACTTCCTGAGTACACCCTAATGGACGGGGTGCTCACCTGCACACCTGGAATGTGAGGTTCAGAGGGGAGCATCACGCCCCCTTGCCCGCGACAGGTGACGAGCGGGCCTCTCCATGGCTGGCATCTTTTACCTTCATGAAAAAGAAATATCATCAACTGGAGCTTCCATCTGACGAAAAATAAGCCTTATACATACTTATCTACAACCGAGAGGGTGAACTAACCCCTCGCCATGCTTTAAACACGAAATACATCCCTTCAGAGAATTGATTCCCCCGGTCATCCAGCCCTCCGAGGAATGATTCTTTGATTGCCTCGCCCGCGTACCTCAGTTAGTATCTCTTTTCCTGGCTGCATAAAAACAAGTGAGGAAAGCCCCTGCAGGTTTATATGAATTCCCAGGCACGGTGGATGAGTATTTGAGAAGCATGCATTTGATTCCCCCGGTCATCCAGCCCTCCGAGGAATGATTCTTTGATTGCCTCGCCCGCGTACCTCATTTAGTATCTCTTTTCCTGGCTGCATAAAAACAAGTGAGAAAAGCCCCTGCAGGTTTATATGAATTCCCAGGCACGGTGAACGAGTATTTGAGAAGCATGCATTTGATTCCCCCGGTCATCCAGCCCTCCGAGGAATGATTCTTTGATTGCCTCGCCCGCGTACCTCAGTTAGTATCTCTTTTCCTGGCTGCATTAAAACAAGTGAGGAAAGCCCCTGCAGGTTTATATGAATTCCCAGGCACGGTGAACGAGTATTTGAGAAGCATGCATTTGATTTCCCCGGTCATCCAGCCCTCCGAGGAATGATTCTTTGATTGCCTCGCCCGCGTACCTCAGTTAGTTTCTCTTTTCCTGGCTGCATAAAAACAAGTGAGGAAAGCCCCTGCAGGTTTATATGAATTCCCAGGCACGGTGAACGAGTATTTGAGAAGCATGCATTTGATTCCCCCGGTCATCCAGCCTTCCGAGGAATGATTCTTTGATTGCCTCGCCCGCGTACCTCAGTTAGTATCTCTTTTCCTGGCTGCATTAAAACAAGTGAGGAAAGCCCCTGCAGGTTTATATGAATTCCCAGGCACGGTGGATGAGTATTTGAGAAGCATGACGAGGTGGAAGTTCGTATTTTGGCGGGTGTCTGGCCGGAGCCTCACCCGGTCCAGCGTCTTTGTGTGCTGCATGGGGCTGTTCCCGCCACCACGCGACCCCAAACACCCAAAAACCTAACTCTACCCACCCATACCAATAATAATAATAAATAACATCGTCTACTCGAGTGAAAGGAGACTCCACTGGGCACCCATAAGGCCATTTAGAGGAGAGGATTAGTGGAATTCCGTTGTTTTAGGAGCCTTGGGGACCGGCGTGGATCAGCTGATCTGAGCAAACGTTGCCAGATTGTTGTACTCAGCCTCCTATTTTTTGCCAATTTCCGACCCCAAAACTACCTCCTCGACCCCAATAACTGCCTTCACGTGTAGTTATCGTTAAAATAGTTAATTCCTCATGTTTCCTGGCTATAGTTACGGCTCAGAAACCGGTAGATGCGAGGCTCTGAGTACGATAATCTGGCAACGGGGGGATCTGACAGAGAACAGCGGGCGGCGGCGTTGGCGGCGGAGACACACTGACACACAGCCATGGAAAACTAGGTACAGTTCTTGCATCTCGGGCCTCCCTGCCTTGTCGTGTGAGTGCGCGTGTGGGGAAAGGCATCATCTTCAAGGCGGTGAGGGGCTAAGGGCGGGGAGTTGCGGGTGGACGGGGAAAATAGGGTTTGATTGAAGGGTTGTGTGAGGGGAGGCTCCGGGGGCTCAGCTGGTGCGAGATGAAGGATGAATTAACCAAAGATGAAGGATTTTTGTGTAACTACCATGATCGTCGCTCTTAGGATGCCATCAGAGACTCAGGGATGTTAGAGGAGTAGCTACGACATGCATTATAATTCACGGGTGTTTCTAATAGTAGTGGACAGCAGAGTGTAATGCGTAACAACCTGAGTAGCAGAATAGTGTTGGTTTTCGTGTTGTATTGCTGGATGTGTTAATGGGAAGCCTTATATCCTTGTGAATGGTGCCTGGTGTCCGCGTGGGTGTCGCTGAGGGGCAGGGTGGGCGGCAGGGGTGTTGCAGGGCAGGGGGTGAGTGGAGACACAGGATGCTGCCGACGCTCCTGCACCTGGTGGGGCTTGTTTCAGGTGCCAAGCCACGTTGTGCACTAAGCCACTCAGTATCAAGTGATATTACATAAAAGAAGCAGCATAGCCTGGCAAGGATGCAGTGTTCTATTGTCTGTGATGAGACTGAAGCATTATCCTAAAAAAAAAACTTATTTAAAGATTAAATTGAAAGTAATGTAAATTTACATATTTACTGATTCACTTCTTATGTACTGAAACAGGATGATAAATTAGTTATGTACTGATTCAGTAAATTCACCAGCAGAACAATGGGGCCAGCCAGGGTGATGTAGATTAGAGGTGCTGCACTGACCATGCTGGTACTGCTGGGTATGAAACATTCTTTTGTGGTCTGGTCATTGTTCATTACAAAGTCAGGTGGAGTAGATGGGATGAACAGGTGTGGTTATGGATACACTATCACTTATCTGTTCTGCCACCTGTAAATATCACTTGCCAAGTTGTTATAGAACTGATTCTTGCATTATTCTGCCCTGCATAGCTTATTTTGTGGCTGTGTTATGATTTATGTAGTGAATGATTTTTTTATTTTTTTGCCTTTTCATGGTTTTGTATAAATTCTTATGCTGATATATGAGCAAAAGAACAGTGACCAGAAGCCTACACTGTTGGGCCACATGTGGTGTGGTATAAGTTATCTGTTCCTTCTCCAGGCTGTAACTAAAAACAACATGCTTCTCATCAATGAATGTCTTGGTTAAGTCTGAAGTTGACAAATCTGGCAGAATGTTACATTAGGTGCAGCATGCTTGATTTTTCTCTATTGGTAAGGCCAAGTATTATGAGCACATATTATGCTATACAAAATAAGTTGAAATTCATATTTAAATTCATTATCCATTTTTCCAATTGTTCAGTTTAAATTTTCAGCCTTTTGGTTGTTGCTCAGTAACAACTGGATGTTATTAATTTTGAAATGTAAAGGTCAAACATCATATGTCTGCTTTGATACAGTCATAGTAAGCATGGTACAAAGGTGATCATTGACTGAACTAGTCCTCATACATTATTTCCACCCCAAGATAAATGGGAATGGTTTAATAACAAAATTTACATCAAAACAAAGTATGTGTCAGTCTGTAAACCACATGGTGCTTAGATTTGTCATAATGAAGCAAATATCTGTGTGATTGCTTCACATCCTGCCCTACCCTTGTTTTTGTGTGTATAGTATTGGAATAGACAAGGTGGCTTTGTAGTTTTATAAGAAGTTGTGCTCCCTGTGAATTGTTGGTTGATTGACTGGTTGATGCATATTTGGAATGTATACATACTGGTATATCAGATTTATGAAGAACACTAGGACTTTGTAATGAAGGGGCAGAGTTCACTTCGAATTGAGATTTGAGAGTTGATTGATTACCACATTTTATTGGCACTACTGATTCATTGTAAGAACTATAAAACAATTTCTCTCTTGCCACCAAACTAATCAATCTGTTAGTATCAAAATCACAATAATACAACAAGGGTGTGATAATGTGAGGCCTTATGTGCAATATGCGCGATAATGATTTAGGGCGTACTGTAATAACTGCATCTGTTTAAAGGACACATGTTTGTTTACAAAATATCTTTTTATACCAGGACCTGTCAGGCTTACCTTTGCAACTTTACATCAAGCCACTCATCTGCCCCCATTAAATTCATTTAAATTTAAGCTTGGTGCCCTCAGGTTTTATATTTGGGCTCCATGTATAGTGCTCAGGTGCTTAGGACCCCAGGACTAGTGAAAGTATCCTAGTGTAAGCCCTGAATATGCATTTGACTGTTTCCTACCTGCTGATGAGTGCACTATTTTGGGAGTTATTATCTTAAATTCCACTGCAGTGCTGCATCTTTTCTATCACTAAGCTAACTGTTCTTTTTAACTTGCAAACTGCATACCTCCATCCCTCCTACAATCTGTTCACACAGTGTCTCTAGCTCACCCCTATGTTGTTTATGTCTGTAATCCAAGAGTTAACCAGCATCTTCATTCTCTCATCCCTTTCACTTGTAAACTGTAACAACTTGCCATTGTTTGTATATCCACCTTCTTATAACTGATGCTTTCATGAGGGGAGTATTTGACTCCAACTGTTTTGAACATTCAGTTTGTATCTCCTGTCCACTTTTTGGGAACAGTACTTTTGCAGACTGGTCTGTCTTTTTTTTTTCTGTGACTGCCTCCTCTGCAAAAAAGTACCCTGCTTAATGCTGAGTGCAGTGACTGACACATGAATAAAGTTTTGATAACATTGCTATTCCCTCATCCTTACATGCCTACCACCACTGAGACCACATCTTTATGTGGTTATCTAATAATAGCTCATACTTGCTCCTGTTTGGATACATCCTGTCACATGTTCACCCTTCCTCTTTCTGTGACAGTTCCATCCTGTGTCCTTTCTTTTTACAGGAAGCCTTCCTCTTTCAATCATAACATCAATCTCAACCTTTTTCACCCTCCTTTTTGTCTCACTTTTGCACTTTTTAAAGGTATCATTGGGGATGGATACTGGGTTATTGTTATAAGGTGTCTTTTGTTATTAAAATTAAAATTTAAACATTCTTCCAGGTACTGATTGATGTCTGCCTCATCTACTGGTGCCCTCGGGTCAGACTCTGTCCCCGTGCCCCCCCCTGCCCCCCCTGTTTCAACTGGCCCCCAGACCCCAACTCCCCCACCAGTTGTTTCCACTGGACCTGCCCCGGCAGCACGGAGCTCCTCCAGTGGTCCGCGACAGTCTAACTCGGGAGGATCCTCTGCGGCGTCGGAAGCCCGTCCTCCCCATCCAAAAATGTCCAAAGCACTCAGTACAAGTGCCAAAAGGTAAGACTGTGTGTTGGGCTTTTCTTTTATTTACTTAGCATCTCTCTTAGCACATTTTTTGATACTTATTTTTCTTTTATTTATGTTGCTAACTGATTTTATGGCTTGTATTTTATTTGTTATATATGCCACTGGACAAAAGAAGAATATCTTTGTTACAGTAAACCCTTGCTCTTATGGACCTCGATATAGCAAATTTTGGCTTTGACAAACTTTTTGAACCAGTCTGGAATATGTGGGGATTTACCAAACAAAATTAGCATATCCTGCACAATTCTGGGTTTGGTTTGGTGGTGGGCAGGTCAAACATGTACGTGCACATTGGTTGGCAGCGGTGGAAACAAAGCTGACCAAGCAATGTGTGTGTAGCTTTATCTGCCAGGCTGTAAATACCTCAGCTCTTGTCCTTCCATGCCTCACCTTATCTAATATAACTAACAAACTTCATTATATGGAAGTGGTTGGAAATTGGGATCTTTCTGCTCACATAATGAAAAAAATTTGTTATATATGAAAAGTTTGGATCCCTCGGATGTAACAGAATTTCTGATATAACGTCACCCCCTGCCCTCCAGTTGGTTCGTTAAAGCGAGGGTTTATTGTATCAAAGACTCATGACAATATGTGATGTGTAATGAAGATTTTTTTTAAATATGGAAAAAAGTACCACTTATTACTAAAATATCTATCTTAAGTGATTAAATAGTGTGTTGATGCTGAGTTTGTGTGGTTACATATCATCCATGGTGCAGGATTTCAAAAGAATGTCTAATAAGCCAAAATTATGAATAAAAAGCATACATTATTGAAAAAAGGGGATTTTTTTTGCTTCCCAAAAATATTGCCAATGAAAGAGTGAAACAAGGGTGGCAAAGAACATGGATCCCCTTTCTATCAATAGAGTAATGCATCCAAACCCAAAAGCTAAGTTATTCATAAATATATATTTTCATTTTTTGTTTCACAGGATACAGAAAGAGCTGGCAGAGATTACACTGGATCCACCTCCTAACTGCAGTGCAGGGCCCAAGGGAGACAACCTGTATGAGTGGGTCTCCACCATCCTTGGACCTCCAGGATCTGTGTACGAGGGAGGAGTGTTCTTCCTTGATATCCACTTCTCTGCGGAATATCCCTTCAAGCCCCCTAAGGTATGGATGTGTTGAGATGAGTATCTTGATGATGGAAGATCATTAACCCTTTCGTGTATCAATGATGGCTTTGGCTGTCATGAAAAGAAATACTTAAAGAAAAGAAATTAAGTGTCACCATGAGTTAGGTGACAGTGTCATGGTAGAGGGATGGTGGGGGATGCTGCTCAGTCAGTGGGCCAATATAGGTGCACCTAACATCACCATAGCCGATCCAGGATTCAGGACGTTTCCTAAGTTAAAGGCGGTAATGTTATAATTGTATTTTGTAAAGAATCCTTATAACCAAAAACTAACTAAAATTAAAAGTATTCACTTTCTTGAACATAACATTGAATAAACAACAGAACAATAATATGAAAATGCGTATATCCACTATTGCCAGATTATCGTACTCGGAGCATAGTATTTACCAGTTTCTGACGCCTAACTATTGCCAACAAACATCAGGATCTAACTCTTTTAATGATAACTTTAAATGAGTTTCATTATTGGAGCCCAGAAGACAGTTTGGGAATAGGAAGTCGGGAAATATAAGTGGCTGAGTACGACAATCTGGCAACGTTGAGTCTGTATCCCCGAGGCCCGAGGCAATGCGCACACCATTTTGAGGGTATCACATACCTTAAATAGCATATTTTTACTGTGCAAAGCAGGTGATGTCAATTATTGTGACTGTGAGCTTTCATATATATCTATTTGTGTATATTTCATGGTGGCAAAACTTACATTACTTGTTTCATTTTTACGAGTGACACGAATTTGTGACTTTATCACAATAGAATTTCACTCAAATAAGTGAATCAGATACCACAGAAATATTACCAGTGTGTGTATGAATGAACACATACTTTGATTTAACTCTAAGATGTCTTATGGATCATTAAATAATAAATAAAAACAAAATGTCCGGATAGGCTACTCTTTAGCCCATTACCTCCAATGGCCCCCCCCAAAACAGTCCCTCTGCCAAGTTTGTACCCCACATTTTGTGATGTTAGGTGCACCTATTAGCTGGCCATAGATTAGGCCTGCCAACCAACCCACACCAGTCTTGGACTTGCCTGTTGGGTTCATTTTTCTGCAGTATTATTAGTCTGAATCTAAATTTATTCAGCTATGTTATAAAGTTAAACAAAGGATTTTATCCTGAAAGTTTTTCAATAAATTTTATTAAGGACAGTGTACACTTGACATGTTGGGTAACTTCCATTTTTTATTTTTTTTATTCTTCAAATATTTTTTTGTACAAAGTATATGATAAAGTGCAATTACAAAGCCTCATGGCAAGAGAAAATTCACCTTTTAGGATGATCAATAACTGTGCTACAAGCTGTGGAACTAAAAAATCTACGAAACTGGTCGCACACAGCTTCAGCTGAAGTCACTCCAGTACATACCTAGTGCAATAAAATGAATAAAAAACAATAGGTAGCAGTGAACTATGTTTTTTTCGTATCATAGAAAGCACTAGTGGGGTGGCGCAGGAAGAGGTATTGAAGCCAGCATTTATAGATGGCAGAATGTTGTGCCGCACCCTTTGGCAGTGGGTCAGGATCATAAGAAAAGTTTAATTTTGTGGTATCCTTTGATGTTGTTGATGTAAAATCATTTTCCTGTTAGTGTCGAGTGGGGTGAATTGAGAGATTTTTTCCTTATATGGTTCTGTACTCTAAACCATAAGAGTGAAGCCGTTTATTTTCAAGATGAGTACGGAGGGGTAAGTGACCAATTTGTGTGCAAGTGTTAAGACTTTTTATTTATTTTTTACAAAAACAAAAAAGTAACTTTGATTCAGTCAAGAAAAATGGGGTGAGTTGAGACATGTAAAAACTGTTTTATATGGTAAATAAACGAACATCCTCTTACTTGTTGTTGAATTTACTTGATATCTGAATGAATTAAGATCAATTCAAACAAACCTACACATGTTTGCGCCAGTCGTACTGATTGCTCATCTTTCTAAGAATTTAATTGTTACACTGGTTTTCCCAACTTTTAGAACTCTTCCTATGTATGCCTTCCTATCATACGTAGGTTACTACATAGTATTTCTCTTCCTCAGGGTAAATCTTTCCAAATTTCCTAGGAACATATTAAAGACATTTTATTTATGTTTAATTCATATTAAACCTGAACTATTTAACAATCAACATGCAAAAAAATAATGCATCTAAAATCTCAAATAATTTCAGGAGAGTAAATTTACCATAACTATTGGTTTTGCACAAAATTTTGCGGGGGTAAAAAATCCTACCCTTAGGGAGAATGGATTTTACATGCTTTTAACAACTTCTCACTGAAAAGTTGTAAATAGAATGTTTGTAGTTATAGCCTAGGAGTGTCTAATGAGCACAACAGGAAGAGCATGTTGAATCAAACAACTTCGCAATATTGACCGTCTCAATCCCCCCCCCCCAAGTTGTCACGATACACCCCACTTGACACTAATATTTTCAGCTATGCTGAATCTCTTCCCATTCATGTTATTTTTTAGTTTTGGAAATTTTTAAGTCTGTTTGGGTCAGGTCAGGCAAGTACGGAGGCTTCTGAAACACAATTGTCCACTTTGATGCAAAAGCTACAAATCAGCAGCAATGTGGGTTTATGTGTGCAGGGATTTTGTTGTGATGGAGGAACAAGGATTTCAGGATTTGTTTTTCAGAAAAAGAAAAAAAACAGCTCATGCCTTTTTCTCCAGACATTCTCACATGTTTCAGCACTTGGTGATGACACTGTATTTCTCCTCGGTTAAAATGTTGTTTGTTCTTTCTCAAGGTCACGTTCCGGACCCGCATCTACCACTGCAACATAAACTCTCAAGGAGTAATATGCTTGGACATCCTCAAGGACAACTGGTCACCTGCGCTAACCATTTCAAAAGTTCTCCTATCAATTTGCTCCTTACTGACTGACTGCAATCCTGGTAAGTGCATGAAGAACACATGTTGTATATAATTCTTCATATAGAGCCTGTCTAGTTAAGAAAGAAAACAAACAAACATATTTCTTTGTCTTTACATTTTGTGTACATGTTTAAATTTATCTTTACAATAACTTTTTTCTGTGGTAGGAAACTTCATGTGAAAATCTAATGCAAGCTAAAGTAATGAAATTCCATGATTTCACTCATAATCTTGTTCTTATAAAATAAGTCAACTTTTTTAGGGGATCTTGACTATTGCACACTTTTCTCATGCTTAACCCTTTCACTCCGGCGACGCCAACGTCGGCGTCCGACAGTGTCATCGTATGGAAAGGGTTAGTCCTCTTCTAAACCTCTTAATCCTCTTCCAAACCTATTAAGAGGAAATGGAAGAAGATTAAGAGGAATTTAGAGGAGGATTGAGAGGTTTAGAAGAGGATTAATCCTCTTCCATTTCCTCTTGACCCTTTCCATACTGTGACGCCGACGTCTGCGTCATGGATGGAAAGGGTTAATAAATGTGTACATTGGCTTCCCACTTGTCTATCTTCCCTTTTTACTTTATCATGAAGTTCTCTTCTAATAATGTCTCATTACTAGGGTCTTGGAATATTCAATATCTTCCATTTTTTATATAATATACGTATTGATTTTGAAAGACCATAATACATAAATTCACTTATCTATATTATTAAACATAATCAGTGCATTCTGTAAGTTTTTAATTCTCATGGGATTTTTCTTTTCCAGCTGATCCACTGGTAGGGAGCATTGCCACACAGTTCCTTCAGAATCGGGAAGAACATGATAGAATTGCCCGGCTCTGGACCAAACGCTATGCTACGTGATCACATGTGTCTAGTGTCAACAGGGTATTAAGACATCTTTTGCACCATGCCAGCATGTCTTGGACTCCGCATTAGGTGAATGTCAAAATTGTGTGGTTTGTGTTGAAGTATTTATCTTATCGATGTACTAAAATTTTGATGACATTGCTAAGGTTTATCTGGCATGGTGGAAAAGTTTGTGATCATCATTCATTACCTCATTTTCAAGATTTCCACGCTTTGTAAAGCTCACTTCTGTTTTGTTTATATTTTTACGAGATTAATGGATTCAAGTTTTCAGTGTTTCCGATACCTCTGCTGTTATCGTTTCTCCTTGGTTATTACTAATGACTTATAACTGATATTTTGGGCACTACTCTTTTTAGTGGCAGTGCACCCTCTCCATCTCAACTCTCCACACAGCTGCCTCTAGCAAATACTTGTCTTTTTTTATGTAACAGTGCTACTAGTCTAATTGCAGTGTTATCTACTGTGTGTTTTTACTGTGTAACCAAAGCACTTATATTGTTCATAGTGCTTGGAGGGAATGTCATCACCCCATTATGAATAGAGTGCTAAGCTACTTCCTTTCAAAATTTGTTTTTTGATTGAGTTATTGTCTTAACATTTTTTTGTTAATACACTCCACAGTGTTATGAGGGAGTAAACACTCTGTACAGTGAAAAAGGTAAGCATAATTCCCTTCAAAATACTCTGAAGAAGCAAAGTGCTTTTGATGGTTCAAGAGAGAAAGAGAAATGCTGCTGCAGTCAGTGTAATGAAGTTGATGCTCTTCCAACAGCACTTTCCTCGCAATACTGTGAAGCTGCTAATGCTGTCCCTCAATTTGATGTAGTGTACAGTGACCATTATGTTGTGAGATAGCACATCTGCTTCCCTAGTAGTGTGCGGGGTCAGTGCTGCCTCCACAAGGTTGTGACATTTACGTCTTTGAAAAGATAAGAGGTTTTCTTTTTCCAAAAATCATTTTGAGGGACATGAAAGTTATTTGCAAAGCTGTGAGACATTGATTTAATTACAGTTTTGCAATTTACTTTCTTGCTGTGGTGGTGGAATGCATTATGTTCGTATATCTTAGTGACGGAAAGACATATCCATTCATCCTATTTAGGGCTGAGGAAGTATACTGGTACCAAGTTTTAATACACTGTTACCATAATGTCCAGAAAACTTCTATTATAAGAAGACTTGGAAAGTTTTTATTTATTATTTTTTTTATTGAGGATGGATTATTCATCACTAGGGCTTCTGACACTTCATAATCTCAACCATTGTGTGAATTAGGTTCATCTTGTTATTTCATATTCAAACTGTAGTCATTTGAATGTGTATTGAAAGGCACCATAAGGCATTGCTACATTTAATTTTCATGCATATTTAGGTTTGTAAAGTCCTGAAAATAAGAATTGTCATTAAGTGTAGGTTTAGTTGTAAGTCATTACATCTTTAATTGTAAAACTGATAATAACAAGGTTTCCTAATCCAAATTTTGTTTTCATCATTTGGACTCTTCTGTGCTTCAGCCACAAAGCATGACATCACTGAATTTTCTCAGGCTGTGAGTTTGCAATGAGTATAAGTGAATTTGAAAATGTAAATCTTTAGAATTCCTTCACTTAAATGTACTTTTTAAGTTGCTCAGTGATGTAACAGCCAAAAAAGTTCAGCTTTTTTTTTTTTCTTTTTTGTGCTTTGTCAACTGGAGAACTTAAGTTGCGTCCCATTTGTCATGCAACAATACCTCATTATTTGCCATTATGTATCTTGTGTAGACATTTAGCTTACACTGTGTTACTGGAAGTGCACAAGTACTGACAAGGTGTAGCATATATGAGCATCTTGTGTTGAATAATGGATGCTGTAATGAACTTCTTTCCTCGCGATAAGAAAACTCTTGGTTGGCATATCTTCCTGCGTATGAACTTTTATGGTTTGCAAAGAGAAGGCTGACTTACTCCTCATATACAGACTCTTGCACCTTGCTGGCCACAGAGACTGATGGTGCTGGTGTACAGAAATAGTGAGCAGTGTGGGAGACCAGACAGGCATGCAATATTCATGGAATATAAATATATTTTTTTCCTATGATTATTACTATAGAGTAGAACATACACAATGACTTGTAATCTATATGGTGTGTCAAGCAGAGTAAGCAATAGCTGTAATGGTATTACCTGCCAAAAGAACGGAAATAATGTGAGGCTTGTCCGTGTTCAGGATGACAGGGGGCCTGAAAGGAGAATGAATTACAGACAAGGTGTGAGCAGATAATTTTGTGGTGGGTAAGAGAGGTCACATTATAGTCTTTGAATCGATGTGATGGACTTAAGAGGATGCAACCTGTACTCCCATATCTACTCGAGAAATTTGTTTGTATTTTGAGCAGACCAATACACAAGTATTAATATTTATTGACCTCTGGTGCTGTGTAGGGAAATACTAATGTAGTGTAGCAAGTGTGTATTTACATGGGGAATTCTATATTTAATTTGATGTTACTGCTGTTGCAGGTATTATAGTCATTATTTTGGTAACTGATGAAATATATTGAATGTTTCAAAACAGTATTGACACTTTCATACTGTAGAAAAGTATCTCAGTGGGCTTTATTTCTTGTAAGGTAGCTTAAGTAAGCTAAAACTTTTCATAATTTCCATTTTGTACAGAAGGAAAACTCTGCCATACCATCAGAGTTTACATAAGACATTTAACATCATTTTCAGATTATGACATTCCTCTAGTTGTGTTTAAGCTCTCTTGGTTGGGAAACTAAAGATAGGCCCTCCCACAAAATGGGTTAGGATATGTGGATGTATCAGTATTCAATTTTTTTTCTTGTTTGCACTACTTCAATCCTATTCTGCATTTGAACTTTGCCTGATACTCATCCATTAGTTTTCATTACATCATAAATAACTGATAGCCCATTGAAATACAAAATGTTACCATACTGCATTTTGAGAAGCAAAATCTAAGCTGAGAGGCCTTTTACACTTTATTTTTCTGATGTGACACCTAAGAGGATGTATTTTTGCACAGCCAGCCAGTCTCTCTGACTGCTGAAGAAGTTAAAGTTTATGTGAGATTAGTGATGTTGAATGTTCATGATAAATCATAATCTTCAATATAATTGTGGGTTTTGTACATTTTTGTTTTTGAGCAACACCACTTGTAAATAAATGAAGTGTTGCAGAGAATTGTACTTTAATATTTCCGAGCATTAAAAAGTTATTTTGAGTTCAGGCATGCAGTGATCATTGGGTTCCCCATAGGTTCTCATACTTAGTTGCCAATTTTCAAAACTATTTTGATAATTTGCATGGATTTGATGTATACAGGTTGCCTGCCATGTAATCCCTATGTTGTGGGAGGGCCTATGTACACACCAGGCATTGACTCACCCTGATTCATTTGGACCTGGCTGCTGGGCAACCTGCAGATAGTGCTGTGTATTGGTCTAATCTTAGTTCCAAATAAAACATGTAATGAATGTAATACCTCCTTTCTCCTGGGCATTTGAAAGCATAGGGTATTTACAAGGTGCTGATCCTTTGTAATGAATGGAATTGAATAATCATTGTTTTGGTAAATGATAATTATCTAGTATGCATTACTAATTCTTACAATTCCATGTACCCTTTCCTGCATGAAGCCAAAATTATTGATACAGGTTGCCCCTGACAGGCTTGTGTCTGGCAATGAACATTAGTTTAAATAGGTACCAGATAATAAACCAACTATCACATGAATTAATTTGGGATAAATTGAAAGTGATAAAGCACAAGGAGTTCGAGTAAATTATGCATTCTGCTGCACCCACGATAACCTATAAAAACATTAATATGACACTAGTTTTGACATATTGGGGCTGACGCACCCACATTGGAAAAGGCTTTCTTAGAGGTTGTGGGTGTTTCAATGAGTAGATTTATGACCACTGTAAATAGTTTAAAGGGAAGGATTGCGCGAGGCACTTGTCTTCGGCTCCATGACGTCACAGTAAACACGAACAGTCAGCCGCTGGGCCCGTGGGAGGTGTTCCTGTGTGTGGTATCCTGTGAACCCGTCCTGGCCGAGGTCACGGCACCATGGGCCTTAAAGTGAGTATTACTTGCAGGTCGAGGCGTGGGTGCAAGTGGTGTCATGTTGCCCGCCAGGTGTTGAATCTGCCTTGTATAGGCCAACCGGCCTCTTACAGACTCCTTACGTTCTTATGTCTGGTTGTCTCAAAAAATATTCCTTCCCGTGAGGTGGAGCAAGCTGGGCTTCGTCAGATCCATACACTCACATGGTTGGTTGATCTTTGGGCAGGCGTGTCCATGTTACCCACACTCGTGTCAAAGGTGCCCCCCCTCGAGTTATCTATATTATGATTTAGGAAACCCCTCCATTACCCTACCCTTTTCCGCCCCTTCTTGCACACCTGATTTACCGCTACAAGTTGGATGCATCCGTCCCAGTGTAGTGAAACGAAGTTATCTCGAACCACAAAGAGGCCAAAATCAGCTGTTCGCGCATGTGCGGCAGCTACCCAGGCGAGGCGGCCATTTTTCGTGTGTACAGTGACGCGGAGTGGATTGATGAATATTTCTTGAGCACTGCAGACTTATTGAATGTGGCAAGTTTAGTGTGTCGTTCAGTAGAGCCGAGAAAATATGTTGGGTCCTCTCGTTCTCATATTTTATTTCTTTGGGTTCAGAAAATCAGAACTGCTCCGGCATTAGGCTACTCATGGAAGCCGCCGGGGTCGTGGGGTGCTGCACTGATGAGCTCTGCACCAGTCGAGTCCATGCCTCTTGTTCACGGCCAAGGACAGCACGACACACTAAACTAGCCACAGCCATGATGTATCCATTGTTTAGGCCTTAGGGCAATTTACTCGGCGTCATTGCATACACGGAAAAGGCATACTAATCCGGGACGATCTGCTGGGCCGCTCATGCTCAGTAGCCTCTCTCTCTCTCTCTCTCTCTCTCGTTTTGGTGAACTTAGGTTCGGTTGCATGACAAACATTTGCCTTTCAGCCTTTTCCTTGAATTATTTTATGTAATGAGTTATGATGTTAGAAAGTAATAGGCCATCTTTATTTTGTCAGTCAAAATGTAGTCTTAACCCTGCTGATGGGGATGAAAATTAGTGGACACAAACGGCATTTTGGATGTCATATTATGTACAAGTTTGTTAATATTCGGTTTCTTTTCTCAGGTACGTAAGTGCAGTGATTTGTGCGACTGTGATCGTGATGGCGGTGATGGACAGTGATGCTTGCGTTAATGTAAATCAAAGAAATAATCCCCCCCCCAAAAAAAAATATTGTGAGCAGAAAATAAAAGGAAAAGAAAAAATCAAATAAAAATAAAGGATAACAAGTGTGGTAATAATTTTGTGCAGTGTGGTGGTAGCTATGCGTGTTTGGTAAAGCGGAAAAAAGAACAAGAAAAAGACGATGTTAAAAGAAAACAAAGGAAAAAGGAAAGATGATGAGTGTAGTAATGATTTCGCGAGTGATGGTAGCCACGTCTGTGATAATAATATAAGGAAGAGTAAAACTAAGGACAAGAAAAGACAATATATATCTAATATGAAAATAAATTAAAGGGAAAGAGGTAAAGGATAACAAGTGTGGTAGTGAACTAGTGATGTCGTGCTGAGTGGTGGAAGCTACAAGTCTGTGATAATGACCTAAGGAAGACGAAGAAAGTGTAGACTATTTAAATACTGAAATTAACGTGAAAAACAGTGAAATGTAGAATAAAGTGTACACAATATATAGGTAACTCGGTAACTGACAACGGAAAAAGAGAGAAAAGAAAGGAAAAATGTGATGTCTCGAGGAACTTCAGAGGCGGCAGCGACCATCACCACCACCAGCCCCGCGCGGCGGAGAGGTAAGTGAGAATCTGACGTTGCCTGATGTGATTGTAGCGTCGCGAGCCATTTTTTGAAACCACGCGTAGTGCTTCTGTACAATGCTGTGGACACCGTAATTATCTGGCAAGAAGTAACAATGTATCCACGCTGCCCCGAGAACAGACTACACAGTCTTTACTGCAAAGGATATAATGTTATCCTATTCAAATCTCTTGTTGCCACTTTTGATTTGTCTCCAAGAGATAAACTAAAGTGAAATCATTAGACCGTATTGACTATACACGCAGCGCTACATTCGGTCACCCGGAGAACTGTCTAGAACCCCCTTTCCCGACCCTGGGGTCTCGATCCCGAGTGGGGTCGCCAAGCGCTTTTTCTGGGGTCGCCAAGAACTCAAAATATCAAACATGGTGTTATTATGTTATAATAACACATATACAACTAAACTAGTATGGTCGCGGTTATGTCTAGAGGTGCATGATTGTGGTCGCCTGAAAAAAAGGTTGGGAACCACTGGAAGGTTTAGCCTAAACCGTTTAGGGTATCTTCAAATACAAGGTAACCAGAAACTTATAGCATAAGTTAACCAAGAAAGGTCACACCCTTTGTTAGTACATAGGTTTCATTACTGAGGAAGCATTTATGATTTTTCTGAGTACAGGCGTATAGTAACTTCGCGGTTCGATAGGTGGCAAATTGCGGCATAAATTAACTAAGGAAGAACTCATTATTTTTTATAGAAAGTGTCATTTAGTAAGGAAGATTATATGATTTGTCTGAGTCAAAACGTATGGTAACTGTTTGTGGTTTTGTTAGGTTATGTTATGTTCAAGGATGGAGTGAATACAAGAGTTGTGTATTCGATTACGAATACTTTAAATTCCAACGAATACGAATGCGAATTCGAATGCACTGACATGGTTTTAATTCTAATACAAATAAGAATACTTGTTGAACGTATTCATGAATACATCCATGAATACTTTTCATTGAAAAATACCTTCTTGACGTAACTAGGTACAGCAGTGTTCTAAAGTTATGCAACAGTAAAATGAGCTCATGAACCTGTACACGATGATTACACGTCCGCCCAGAAGGCTGGAGTTGTAAAAAATAACGGCTGTTATTTCTGAAAATAAATTTTGAAGTATTTGTCAGATTATATATATTCGCAGAATACGAATACTTTTCCCTTGTATTCAAATGCGAATGAGAATACTTTGATTTCTATCAATAATTATTAGAATACAAATAAGAAATAATACCAAATACGGTATTTGTATGTATTCGAGTACGAATACTGAATACGGATAATACTCCATCTCTGTACGTAGTCAATACGGTCTATTGAGTCAACGTTTTATTTTACACCAAGGAAAAAAATATTAGAAGAACCTTGAGAGCTGCCTCGAAGACTTGGCGGACAGCTGTGCCTTCCTCTTCATCACAACTGCATCAGGTATGTATATAATAGTTATTTTTTGTTTTGTTTTGTATTTTTTGTAATTAATGAGTTTAGATAACGGAATATGTAGGGAAAAGTTCTCACTTTTGCTGCTGTGCAACTGGTTGTCGTAAGAATTCAGGCGCGGATCCTGGAAAAAAGTTTTCTTGGGGGGCCTGATGCCAGGATTTTTGCCGGTAGAAGGGGCATTAGCATTACCGGTTCGCCATTCTCGGCAGTCCTGTTCCTAGTTTTCAGGTATCCGCTCATGACCTTGAGGGGGGGGGGCCCTGGATCCGCCAATGTAAGAAATGTATGTAGATCTTTGTCATCCACACGATGAGTGAGGCAGTGCTATCGTTATACGATTGGTTGTGTTGGGCTTGTAGGGCGTGTGTGGCGCCTAAAGCTTTGTGGGTGGCTTGGAAAATGTGAACGTTGCTCGCACGCCGCTTATAATGTGTGTGTGTGTGTGTGTGTGTGTGTGTGTGTGTGTTATTCTTGATGACCTTGTTTGTTTTCCCATTCCAGACGGGGAAGGACTTTATTTAATATCGTGCACATACTATTATAACTTCATATATGACTTGTAATATACAGCTAATACATTTTCTTCACTTAGCATTAGGTACCGATCATATAATATTTGCATCAGTTCTGAATTAGAGAAACCTGGGAGCCACTAAATTTCCTTAAACGTCGAAATTATGAAAATAATCAGGGAAACGCTCAATTTTCAAACACTACTATCCGGAAAAGCTAGAAAGAAGGGACGAAAAGACAAGCAGCAATCAGATCCACTAGCAATTTATTCCACATCCCACTTTTATATTTATTTGTTTTCTTTCTTTCTTTTTTTTTTCTTTTTTTTTTCCGTGAACACCGTGACGCGTGGTGTAAGGTCACTGAACACATTGAGTTGCGGCTGAAGGTCTTGTCGATCTCTTCCCCTCCACACCCAACGCCTGCGGGGAGTGTGGGTGGGTGGGGCGCGAAAGGGGGAGGATGGAAAGACGGGGATGGGGAGGAAATGGTGAGAGAGGAAGTGTACAAAAAGAGAGAATGAAGAGAGAAAAATGTGAATGAAGAGGGAGAATGTGTAGGGAAGTTGGGGAAATATGGAAGATCAAAATAAGAAGTGTAGGGAGGGGAGGGAAGTGTGGAATATGGAGGGAGAGGAAGTGTTGTGAAGGGGGGGGGAGGGGGGGAGGGTGAAGAATGTAGCCTTGGTTGGTTGGTGCTCGTACATTCATGACTGATGATTTATTTTTATTTTTACGTGAGTTAATTTTTTATAAGTGCAGCTAATGGTGCTTATGTCTAATTGCTTTCACGCAGAGGCCACATGAGGTGAAGGTGTGTGTGTGTGTGTGTGTGTGTGAATAAACCAGCAATATAATCCACACCCACAAATAAAACACGTGTATATTCACATCAACATTATAATTACTACGTTAGCTTTATTTAGTGTTCAGCAAACCACTTTTATGTAAGGAAGCAAAAAAACTGTCACGCTCCATAATAACACCATAAAGCAATCCACATGCACTAAAAAGGAAACCAGCTGTCGGCCCTAATTGGAGGTGTGGGAGCAGGGGCGTGTTGAGTGGGCGGGTAATAATAGGTTAGCGTAAGGTGGTGCTGGTGGTGATTTGTGTGCTGCTCAGGGGGTGGGAGAGTTAGGGGGTGCTGGGAGGCCACTCATATCACCAAGGTTCTGGGTTAGGGTGTGGATGCGGGGCGGTAAGGGGTGTGTGGGGGAGGAGGGAAAGATGATTGGAGTGAAATGGAAAGTCTGCATGGAGTGAGGAATGAAAGACTGACGTAATGTGTTAATGGGTGGGATGGGATGATGGATGCCTTGCTCGTTTCCGTTGCTTTCCTCCCTCCCTCCCTCCCTCCATTCATCCAACTTCTCTTCTTGCCTTGCTTCGTTTTCCTCCCCCCTGTCTCTTTCCCTTCTGATGTCCTTCCGTTCCTTCACTATGTGGCTGCGTACCGTTACTGCTTCCGTCTGTATATCTCACTTTCCCTTTTCTTTGCCTTTCCCTTTCCCTTTCGCGGTCTTCCTTTACACACACACACACACACACACACACACACACACACACACACATACGTCCTTGCTATGCTAAACCAGGTGTAACCCAATCTAACCAAAATTATACCTATATTGGTTACTAGGTTCATACAGGTATAAAAGCAGATAGCGATTAGTACCACAACTTAAAATAATCCTAATGAAGAGAGAGAGAGAGAGAGAGAGAGAGAGAGAGAGAGAGAGAGAGAGAGAGAGAGAGAGAGAGAGAGAGTTAAAGATAGCTTCACACAAGGCAAACGAAACCGCGCCCCACCCACTAGGCACACACTCGTCCTTCTCTCGTCGTACAGAAGTTCCGTTTTGGGTGTCTGTCGCCTCTCGCTCACTCACGCCGCCCATTATCACCCGCAAGGCTAGAATAGGGATGTGGAGGTATGTGGGAAGGGGACGGACGGAAGGGAAGGAAAGGGAGTGGCATGAAAGGGGAAATTTTGTGGTGGAGGCAGGGAACAAGAGGAATGAAGAGAAGGAAACCAGGACATGGAGAGAGGAAATGGAAGGATACGAAAAAAAATGAAGACGTGAGTAAAAAAAAAAAAAAATGGGATTGAATTCACGGAGAGGATGTTGGAAAAGGAAAAGGAAGATAGAAGAGAGTTACGATGTTGGATAGCTTAGTTAATGTTGCCTATATATTTCATTGTGCATTGTAAGGTAAAGAAAGTGGGAAAAAAAGGATTAGAAAAGGGGTGAAGAAAGGAGAGGAGGAAGCATGCTATGTTATCTAAGGAAATTTGACATAGGAACGTGGTAAAAAAGAAAAGAAAACGCTTTGAGCTGACCATGGAATTGATTACAAGGGGAGAGAATGGAGGGGAAGAGGAAGGTGTGTGTGTGTGTGTGTGTGTGTGTGTGTATAGTCGAGAATACATGCTGGTAGGTATATGAACAACTAGATAAATGAAAATATACAAGTATATAAATGGATAGATATTTTGATTGCTTGATTGGTGGAAAGGTGGATAGATAAATGGATTGATAAAAATCTATGTTAGCGGAAGGGAGGAAAAGAATGAAAGTGAAGAAAAATAAAAGCGAGGAGGAAGAGGAGGAGGAAGGGGGGGGGGGTGAAGGGGGGGTGCAGATGCTGCTTGCAGTGGCCTTTTCTATTTGGAGGAAATTTCATATCACCACGTGACCCTGACTTTGTATGTATGTGTGTATGTTGGTGTATGCATGCATGTATGTATGTATGTATATAATTATGTACTATGTGTGTATGTATTTATATATGTATGTAGATAGGTATGTAACCTAAAGTATAATAATTTATTTAGAATAATAATGAATTATAGTTATTCTCTATTAATAGCTTCCAGCGTTTCCCTTTCCCATAAAAATATATGCGTATGAGAACAACACTTTCGCGTTAAATCACCGTTAATACATTACACATTGCACATTTCGTTTCTCTGATGCTTATAAAGATGATAAGCATTCATGATACTGTGCACAACACCCATCATCATACCGCCGATCCTTACGCCTTTCCTACGCCTTCGTCCTCGTCTCTTTGCTTGTCGCTCACGATAGTTGTGTCGCCAGTCACAGAGAGTATCCGCCGCTGTCCTGCCACACGATCCGGTGATTCTTGGCCATGACGGTTCACAGGGGCACAGCTCTTCCCTTGGGCGGTGGCAAGGAAGCAGGAAGTAAAGTAACAATACCCAGTGATAGATGAAGGCGGAGAGCGGTTGTTGAGCTAGTGATGGTGGTCTTTTACTTGACAACCCCGCTAATATTGTACTATAACTGAAACCGTTTAGGGAATTCGAAGACAGGAACTGGAGTCCATTGTTACGGGTGTACTCTTGGCAGCCTGAGCCTTGAGCTTCCGCCCTCGACTCAACCAATTTTGCATGGTCCTGTGCCTCTTGACTTTTCCTTTCTGTACTTCCCGCTCCTTATGCTTTCTGAATTCTGGCCTAAGATTCAGTTATTAGAGACAAGCTGGTGTCTCAGATCTGATTTAGTACAATATGTGATCTTTTCTGCCTAGTGCAATGATGTTGTTAATACGATATAAAGCACCTTGCTTTTGTAAGAGGAAAGAGAAAAAAGTCAGCATATATATATATATATATATATATATATATATATATATATATATATATATATAGATATATATATATATATATATATATATATATATATATATATATATATATATATATATATATATATATATATATATATATAGAGATAGATAGATAGATAGATAGATAGATAGATAGATAGATAGATAGATAGATAGATAGATAGATAGATAGATAAATATTCTAGAGCGGCTCATAGTAGTCCACATAATTTGAGATTTTTATTTTATAATTCTCGGCGAACAAAATATCGTTAGTACAGAGCAGTATAGTCTAAACAGTGGAAATCAGCTCTCATTATCGTGCACAATGCAACATTTTTTAACCTACAAGTGTTACATCAGCGTCATCATACAACACAAGACGTCTCGACAGCCCTCCCTGCTCCCTTCCTTACTCCCAGTTACTGAACTCTGACCCCACTTCCCCTTCACCTCCTCTCTGTGGCTCCCTGTCCCCCCACCCTCACGGGAATGACTGTGTTGTTTTTAGCAATGTTGTGTGAGTGCTGAACCATTGCATTGAAAGTCTACAGCACGCACAGAAAGCATTATGCATAAAGGTGTGAAGTGGCGCCCTGAGGAACGCCAAACGGAGGTGTACCTGTGTGTGTGTGAGGGGGGAGGATATCGTATTTTTGTCGTGGTCATACTTTCAATTTGTCATCATCACATTCAGGTGTGATCGAAAGTTCCATTACTTGATTTTTGTCTTCCCTATAAATTACGGTCTCAGGGCCGAACGGGAGGTCGAGTGAGGGCCGCGACAAAGTATATATTGCAGGGAAGCGAGAAGCGAGGCACAGTTCGGCTCTCCCCTCGGCGCAATGAAGACCCTGGTAACGAGACTCCGTCATCTTGATAAATAATCTTATCACTAATGCCGCCACTCAGACATCACTAAAACAATAATACATCTCAGCTCTTGTGGTTTCTTAGATACATTTAATATTCCTACAATATCTGAATATATTCAGAGTTGTAAATATTTTAAAGAAGTACGTAAGATGCTTAATCAAAGAAGAACGAACAAATATTTATCACACTAGCCTTATTAGGTCCGTGTATCTGATTCGCGGCTTTGTCTAGGGTTATTTTTGAGACCAGGTTAGGGTACAACATTTTTCATGGATTTCAAACTGGATTTGCCTCTTGCAGGTCGTGTTGGCAGTGATGATGGCGGTCTCCGCCCGTCAGGCCTCAGGCAGCCCCACCTACGGCCACGGCCACGGCTACGGTCAGCCCCGCTACGTGGGTCCGTTGGCCTCGAGCGTTCCTGCTGGGATCGGTGGCAAGATCATCCCCGTCTCGGACACTTACGAGGTGGCGGCAGCCCGCGACAAGTTCTTCCGGGCCTACCAAGACCAGCTCAATACCATTTATGCCATCCGCGCCAGCCGCCCCAATCATTACGACACCCATGGCCATGGCCACTCCACTCACGGCGCTCCCGTGCACGCGTCCCACTCCACTCATGGCGCTCCCGTGCACGCGTCCCACTCCACTTACGGCGCTCCCGTGCACGCGACCCACTTCACTCACGGCGCTCCCGTGCACGCGTCCCACTCCGCTCATGGCGCTCCCGTGCACGTGTCCCACTCCACTCACGACGCTCCCGTGCACGTGTCCCACTCCACTCACGGCGCTCCCGTGCACGTGTCCCACTCCACTCACGGCGCTCCCGTGCACGTGTCCCACTCCACTCACGGCGCTCCCGTGCATGTGTCCCACCCGGCTCACGCCTCCCCGGTCCACTTGTCTCACTCTGCTTATTAACCGGCTGTCCACTTGTCCCACTCTGTTCATAAGCCTGCTGTGCACGTCTCCCACTCCACCCATGGTGCTCCTGCTGTGTCAGTGTCCCACTCCGTCCACGACCCTGCCCCGGCAGTGACCCACGCCGCATGGAACCCCTCTGTCCACGTGTCTCACTCCACGCACGGAGTCCACCCCGGCGAGTACTCCGGTGTCCCCGTGCAGGTGTAGGACACGTAGCCAAGGCGCAGTTCTTCGCGGAGTACAACAAGATGGCGGCTCTCGCTGCCGCCGCCCCGGACGACAACACTTAGTACCACTAGGACGTGATAGTGGAACTTGTATACTTAACTCATGTATCAATAAAATCGAGCCCTCCTTGCGACACGAATGTTTCTATGCCTCACCTTGTCATGTCTCCTCTCATGATTGATGCAAGTCATAGTTGTGTTGTGAGCCTTTGTGGGAAGGCCACGAACAACACTCCACCTTTCCTGCAACACATTTCTAAATTATAAATGTGAATTGGGATTTTAACTTTTGCAAGTATGGGTTTAGTATACTTGTACCTGTCATGGTTTGTGGTGTGGGTGGGAGGGGCAGGAGTGTTTTTTGGGTGTTGGCAATATAATAACGTTAAAGGCTCTAAAGAGAATACAACGTTAATATCTTGTTTATCTGGTCGTGTGTCTGTATCTAGCTATCCATCTACATCTATCTATTTATCAGTATATATCTCTGCATCTATCTGTCTTTCAATATATCTATCAGTATATTTTCTATATATGCTATGATTATCCATTCATGTCTATTCATCCATTAATCAATTCCTACAGTTTTAAATCACGGGCCTCACTTGACTCTCAAATATAAGAAAAAAAAAGTAATTGCTGAAGCCACAGGCGAATAAATTAATGCTGAGGTGAATCAATATAGAACTAAAATAACCATACACTTCAACACAAACGTATTTTAGCGATTATTTTCGAATAGTGAATAAGAATAAACGAACTACAGAAAATTGAAAAATAAATGTTATGGTCCATAAGAAAATTTACCAAGAGTCAAACTATTAAAGGGAAAAATGTTACGGCAGTCTATTTTAGTCCGTGGTATAGCTTTAACGTTCACCTTCCTACCCCCGCCCGACTTCACCTGTCCTTCCCTTGTGTTCATATCCACCCTTCGCACGTTCAAACATTGTACATAAAGTTGTCACGTTCGCACACGGTATATACACACCGTTACCAACCCCAAGGACTTTATAGTGGTTTAGTATATCTGCTGCTTTGTCTGTTACATGGAAGGCGAGTGTTTAGGAGTAGTCTGCATTCAGCCTAGTAGCTGGGGGGATGCACTTCTCTCTGTTGATGTTTAAGAAGTATGAGATTTTGAATATGGTGGTCTTTTCATTATAATAAATATGCACCCTTAAGCTTTCATGAGTTCGTGTGGACTCTGGGCTGTGCATTGAATAGTTTAGGTGTACTCACGGGGCTGTTCAGTCAAATTTACAATAGATATCAAACATAAGAAAAGCCAAGGCCACTTATCCAATTATCCTCACCCGTTGCAGGTTATATATACTTGATTGTTCTTCAGAAAATAAAGTTTTTTATTCCATTTACTTTTTATGAAATCCGATAAATTGTGGAGAACATGTAGAGAAATGGGGAACATTGCCACGCCGATGATGGGAAAGAGGAAGAGGCAGCAAATTTAATGTAACGGATGGGCAGACAACGAATCTGCGGAGTCGTTATTGTGGTTTATTGTATGAATCCGTTCGTTGTGATGATTCATGGAGAATTACTGAAATTTAAACATATTTATTTTGTCTTCACTTCTCTTTTTGAAAACCATAATTTTTCTCTCGCTTTCTCTTTCTTAAGCCTAGGTTGCTGCGGGTCCTAACATTTTTTATTCAGTTTAAGAGCCTCATCAGCATTACTTTTGTCTGTTCCCTTTAACACAAATGTTCCAGGCAGGTCACCTCTCAGCGTTCATCTTTATAAAGGCAAGGAATAACGATCACCACATATACAAGAATTTTAGGTCCAGTCCTGTGAGGGAAGTAAATCGGAATTCAGTATTTTTTTTTTTTTTTTTCAAAGAGAGGGAAGCTTATGGAATTATAATAAAAATCAGTTCGGACCATTTCTGTTTATCAATCTTCCGCAGCACCTGGAATATCTTTGCTCTTCCATTATCAGTCCACTTACGATGTATCGTTGTGTGGGCGGGGCATGTAGGGTGAGCTGAAATAGGGAGTGCAAGTGAATGCGTGCCTCCAGAACTTTTGGGTAAAGGTGTTCTTGGGTGACTGGTGGGCAGCGAGCAACACTCGGAGGAACCTGCTTCTGACCCTGCTAGAGATGTTGGTAGAGATTCTCTCTCTCTCTCTCTCTCTCTCTCTCTCTCTCTCTCTCTCTCTCACACACACACACACACACACACACACACACACTAAAATATAATATCGGTATTTTTGAACTTTTATGTTAAATAAAATATTTAATTAATTACGCATCAATTTACTGTTTTTGCTACTTTCTTATGTCACAGCTTTGATACATAGTCCACGTTACACAGGTAAACAACAGTGTGTCTCAGTAGTGTTTGTAGCTTTTGTATGCGTAGTCGTCGGGGGCGGCGGCGGCGGCGGCGGCCTGCTTGTTGTAGAGGCGGAAGAACTCGGCCTTGGCGGCCGCTACTTCGGGAGTGTCGTGCACTTGCGTGGGCACGCCGTGGTAACCGTAGGAGGAGGCGCCGTAGCCAGCGTGGGGCACGTGCACGGCAGGACTGTAGGCGACATGGGACACGTGCTTGGGGCCCACGGATCCGTAGGAGGCTGGCGCCCCGTAGCCATAGCTAGGGCTGCCGTAGCGACTGGCACGGATGGCGTAAATGGTGTTGAGTTGATCCTTGTAAGCCCGAGCGAATTGTTCGCGGGCGGCAGCCACCTCGTACGTGTCCGAGACGGGAATGATCTTGCCACCAATGCCGGCAGGGACGCTGGAGGCCAGCGGACCCACGTAGCGGGGCTGACCGTAGCCGTAGCCGTGCCCCTGACCATAGCCGTACCCGGGGCTGGCGGAGGCCTGACGGGCGGAGACCGCCATCATCACTGCCAACACGACCTGCGGGAAATCGCCAGTGCTTGTATCACCAGGTTTCTACAAGGGAACGGTGTTCAACTTTGAGGTAGTTGCAGCTAAATCCTGAGGGGCATGATTAACATGTTAATTATTTATGTGCAAATTTGTGAAAATTTAAATTAACATAAGTAACCTATTAACGTTTACAGTTAAGTTTGTAAATCCTAATTTTTGGCGGATGGCTTTAACGGAAAACATTATATTGTGTTGAAATATCGCTGGATGTATTCACGTAAGTGGTTACCAAAGTCCTCATCTCGGCGGCGTGAGTGCGGTGGGTGAATGGGTGGGGCTGAAGCCAGACTGTGCCGACCTGCCTCGGGCCCGCGTTATATACACCCACAACCTCCTCTCCGCTCGCAGCCTTGAAATACTCAGCTTAAAAGCATCATGTTATATATTTTGATTCTCTCTTCGTGTCAAGCTCTATTAACCTCGTGAGGCACATTTTGTCGTGTCATCCACCTGCACCCTGAAGGCTGTGGCTGAGGGAGGGAGGGCGTTAGGGAGGAAGGAAGGGATGGCGGGATAGGAGGAAGGAAATTCTTTCGTCCAAAGGGGATTACCGTCATCTGCAAATCACAGGAAACATGCATCGTGAGCCATCATTTTTCTCAACGGGTAATTATATTGGCTTACCTAACCACACCTAATGTTTGGTGTGTTTACCTGCGTTAAGTGCAACGATTGGCTCCCTGCGTCTGACATCTTGACGTCACTCCTCCCATGCAAAAACGAAAGGTGGAAGGAAGGAAGGGTATTAGTGGAAGTGAAAAGTGGAGGATGGAGTGGAAGAAGGGCTAAAATAGGGTGAAAAAGAGGGAAAGAGGGAAGGAAGGAAGTAGGAAAAGGGTATTGAAGAAGGGAATTTAACTGAGGAAGGCGTGAAGGTACGGAGCGAGGTCTCTTCCGTTTCTTCATCGCATAAAACTCTTTTCCTTATTTCTTCAGAACAACATTCATATATTTTTCATTTTTCTTCCTTGATTCGTGACTTCAAACATTTCTTTTATTCCTCCTCCTTTTTAGTCTTTTTTTCATTCCCACCTTCAACATGGTTTTCATATCCTCCGGTCGAGAATTCTGTATTTCCTTCGAACATAAAAAATAAAAAAAAATTGTTCTTGTCACTGCTTTTACTACGGTATTTTCTTTGTTTAGTTTTCCTCTCTCTCTCTCTCTCTCTCTCTCTCTCTCTCTCTCTCTCTCTCTCTCTCTCTCTCTCTCTCTCTCTCTCTCTCTCTCTCTCTCTCTCTCTCTCTCTCTCTCTCTCTCTCTCTCTCTCTCTCTCTCTCTCTCTCTCTCTCTCTCTCCATTCTTGCCTTCTTTTTTTTTCCTTCTTTCTTTAAATTCTTCTTTCCTACCTGCCTTCCATCCTTCCTTCCTCTCTTCCTTCCTTCCTTCCTTTCTTCCTTTATTCCATCCTCTCTGAATGATTAATCTTTTTCATTAACCCTCACTACTTCAATGATATTCTTTCCGGTCCTTAATCGCTCAAAAATGTACTCCTTTGGCAATCTTTCCCTTCCTTAAATGGACTACATCATATATCATCACAAACGCTGTCCACAGAGGCCAAAGCGCTCAGTTAGCTTCCTGAGACGCGATCACTAACAACACTTCGGTGACGCCTAGAGAGGAGAAAAAAAATGTATTGGAGTCGCGGGTTCCGGCCTCGTTCGTGCAGGTGCGCGGGAAGGTGGGACAGGTGGAGGGGTGAGCGTGGGCGTGTCTCCAAGGCCATGGGTGTTCGGTGTTGGGTGTTCGGTTAGGTCATGAGGTGTCTGGAGAGCAGGGAAATGGAGGAGAGGGAGGAAGAACAAAGAACTGATTTTCTGCTTCCATGCTTGACTAATTCAGTATGTAGTTGATAGGTATATTGATAGATACATTGATTAATATATTGGTTGTGTTGCAATATATTTGAGAATTAAAGCACACCGGGAAATATATATGGTAAAAAAGGCGTTTTTATATCATACGTTAAAGAGTAAATAAGTAAGATACCTCGTCAGTTGTTGCATTGGAGAAAATCCCAGCAATGTTTAATATAGTGATAGATAATAACAGTAATATCAACACATGATAATAATTTTAATAATAATAATAATAGCAACAACAATAACAATAATAATGATAATACTAATAATAATGATATGTCGGTAATGATCATGACTTCTCACCTGTCAAGAAACGTCTGTGAGTTTAGGAATACACACACACACACACACACACACACACACACACACACACACACACACACACACACACACACACACACACACACACACACACACACACAATATGTCATTAAAATAAAACTTAAGTCAAATAGAACGTGAAAAGCGAAGTGTTATTTATTTCCTCTTCCATTATCTTCACCTTGTCATTTCTCCTCCTCCTCCTCCTCTTCCTCCTCCTCCTCCTCCTCCTCCTCCTCCTCTTCCTCTTCCTCCTCCTCCTCCGTGACCTTGCCGGGAAGGGCTGGAGGGCTAAAAGAAAAGAAAGGAGGTGGAGGACGAGGTGATGAAGAGCAATCCAAGACATCAATTTTGTAATCCTTTTGTTTCCGTCACCATCATCATCACCATCATCTCCACCTTCACCTCTGTATCCACTACCTTCACCTTCTCTACATTCACCACCACCAAAACAACAACAATAACAACAACAACAGTAACGAAACACTAGACATAATAAATTCGCTTGTCTTATGCTCTGCTCGAAACAAAGCATCAACATACAGACAACAATACCGGGCACCTAAATTACACACCTGCCTGTTAGTGCGGGATAAACCCTCAAGAATGCGGCATCTGCGGAATACCATAACAAGAACAATAACGACTACAACGACAGCAGCAAAAAACAACACCGCACGTCCCCCACCGAGACAAAGACAGCAAGTAGAAAAAAAAATAATGAATATAAAAAAATGATAAGATGATATGAAAGTGAAAATAAATTGGAGTTTATGTCACGCCGTCAGCCAAGATAATTACGTTGAAGGATTAGCTTTTTTTTCTGCTTCCGGTGTTATCTCGCGCTGCACAGTAGATAGACAGATAGATTGATAGATAGATGGATAGATAGATTAATAGATATCGTGGTTTACTTTGTTTTTTTCAATTTTTTTCATATTATGTGTTTCCTTCGTTCGCAAATTATTCATAGTATCGCATATTTTTGTTGTAGACTTTTTTTTTTTTACAGCAGAGGAGGCAGCTCAAGGGCAAAAAAAAAAAAAAAAAGGAAACAATAATGAAAAAAAAAAAACGCTATTCGCTGCTCCTATAAAAAGCTCAAAGGAGTGGCCGAATAATGGGTCAATTTCGGGAGGAGAGGTGTCCTGATGTTGTTAACGGATATTGTTACACCAAAAGCAAGTCATATGTTGACTAGACTTAGTTTTTAAAATGTCGAAGAGAACGTTGATGGGTGTGGGTGGTGGGTTTGTGAGCCTTTGGATGTGGTGGCGTGTTGAGGGGGTTGCGTGTGCCAAGGCACAGGTCGTGAGCACCATTGTGGCACGGACTCCGGATTTCATCCTTCAGGAAAATGTGGAAGTATGTGAGAGAACACACGGGAATCACTGAAATAGATTACATTGTCATGAAAAGAAAAAAAATCGAAGGCTGCCGAAGAGTCACCGCGGCTGAGGGAAGGTGAAGGGGGGCAGGAGGTCGGGCAAGGTCCTGCAGCGGCACAGTATAAAGGCAACGAGCCACACAGTGCTGGCATAAGTCCTCACAGCACCCTGCCTCACCACTCACACCTTCACAGCGACGTCATGAAAACTCTGGTGACTATTGTCTCAATGATTAAATTATTAAACTGTGGGTAGCAGTGGAGGCTATGTTATTGATTGGTTATTATCTCGGAATTATTTCTCTAGGCAGCAGCAAGGCGGTGACACCCTGCCGGTGTGCAGGGAGTTGTCGCCTCTTTTCCCTTATTATCTTCGTTTGCTTCCTGTAGGTCATGTTGGCAGTGATGATGGCGGTCTCCGCCCATCAGGCCTCCGCCAACCCCGGCTACGGCTACGGCCAGGGGCACGGCTCTGGCTATGGCCACGGCTACAGTCAGCCCCGCTACGTGGGTCCGCTGGCCTCCAGCGTCCCTGCCGGCATTGGTGGCAAGATCATTCCTGTCTCGGACACGTACGAGGTGACTGCCGCCCGCGACCACTTCGCTCGGGCTTACAAGGATCAACTCAACACCATTTCTGCCATCCGTGCCAGTCGCTACGGGAGCCCTAGCTACGGCTACGCCGCGCCAGCCTCCTATGGATCCGTGGGTCCCAAGCACGTGTCCCATGCCGCCTACAGTCCTGCCGTGCACGTGTCCCACGCTGGATACGGCGCCCCCTCCTACGGCCACGGCGGCGTGCCCACGCAGGTACGCGACACTCCCGAAGTAGAAGCCGCCAAGGCCGATTTCTTCCGCCTCTACAACAAACAGGCCGCCGCCGCCGCCGCCGCCCCTGACAACTACGCATATGCAGGTTACAAACACTACTAATACTGCAAATATAAAAAAAACGTCCTAAACTACTGTACTTATATATGTATGTTCCAAATAGCATTGTAAAATGAAAAGAAATGCTCCGAACAGCATAATTGTATGTCTGCAATGAAAATAAATATTCCAAGCAACATTAATTGTTTGTCAGCCTTGAGTCTGTGACTTTTTAGTAAACTGAAATTTTTTTGCTTCTTGGTAATGAAGCCTCCAGCCTTGCTACGCCTCGGAACACTTTCAAACATTAACTTAATTCCTTCTGTTATTCACTTTCCTCCTACTAACTCACTACTAAGCAGATTTTGGTTCATTTTTTCTCCTACGGAATACATTACGATATCATGAATCTAAGTAGAAGTACAATTTGTCAATTTTGTAGTTTGATTCGAATACTAGTACAAATACTACTGTATCATACTTGAATCCAAGTGCAATTACCTATTAATTGTTTAAAGTATATATTAGACATTTTTGCTACAGTATAATCCATACATTACATTCGTATTTTGCTCGTCTGATTTAGCCTGCCAAGAGGCTCAAAAATTTAAATTCTGATACACTGGGCACCTTTGCCTTTTTTCATTTCTACCTCCACTGGCCCGCACTCAACTCATGTTGACGGTTCTTTCACAGCAAATTACTACTAAACTCTTGACTACATGGGGTCGTAGTCAGAGAACAAGAACAAGTACAAAGGAAACTTTTGACCCAACCCTGTTCCCGAGGTATAATCCAATTACCAATTCTTTCCTCAATCAAGCAGTCCTATTAAAAACACTCATCCGATTCCAAATACCAAATCTCCCTCAAATCATCCTTCACACCACTAACCTTCCAATCCACGAGTACAATTACCAGTCCTCCTCAAAAATTCTTTACCTATCCAAAAGTTCCACCAACGGCGCTCCACCTTTCAACCGACCTGTCAACTATCCACTAGTTGCACCGCACACACTTCTTGTACTCACTAGTCCCAGTACCAGGAAATCAGTGGCTGAGTGGTTAGCGTGCGGGCGCGGCGTCCAGGGGGACTGGGATTACCGTCCCACCCTCCGCGATAAGCTGTTATTTTTCAGTCACCACCGAGGGGCCTAAGACTACTCACATGCTGTCCTGAAGACCACCTATCAACCCCGGACTCTAGATTCTCTAAAAAGAGGATCAAAGATGAGGTCGGGGTACAGCATGAGCTAAGCAAGGTGACGTCACTATAAATACTTCCCTACGATATTACAGGCTGGGGCCGACCATCAGGCTCCACCAAAAAGCCCATCGTCGCCATAGGCAGAACGTATATAAAAAAAATTTCGCTTTCCGTATCCACTATCCCGACCAGATCAGATAATTGGGGAGGCGGGGCTCGATGAGAAAGGATCGGGTTTTGAGGGTGAAACGTAGGATGCAAAACGAAGGTAAAGGTGTAGGGGTAGGATGAAGGCCTAAACTGGAAGTTGGGGGACTAGAGAATAAGTGGAGTGTTATGTTATCGTTTCGGGTTCCTGAAGGTCAGCGATGAAAGTGAACCGCTGGGAAGATTATTATTATTATTATTTTTTGGGGGGGCTGATGTCTCCAAACCTTGGGACCATCGATGGCGACGCCGCTTCTGGCCGGGACGAATAAAGTGATGTTTGTATTCAGGCCAGAGAAGACACTGGTCTGATCTGATGAACCATCACCCAGACCTAGACGAGGCAGCAAAGCACAGGAGTCTGGAGATGATAGTGCAGCAAGAGGGAGGGTTGGACTTGGTGAGGCCCCACTATGATCCAAGTTTGCTATAAGACTCGTCTACATAAGCCTTGAGTGCCACGTCGCCTTGGTGGCAACCACGGCACTGCAAGAGCAAGTTACAAGGCTGACCACTCCGCCCAGCACCCCAGCACTCCACGACTCTCAAAGCCAGACCTTCCATTACTTAGCTGTTCATGAGATGCTGCCAGATACCCGCCGCTCGTACTAGATCATGACAGGAACACGTCACTTCACTCCGTTAGTTTAATTTACGGTTACGCGTCTGCCTTGCATTCAGGCATCAAGGCTAGACAGCGTGGTCTGTGCATTCACTGCCGTCTGAAAAAATGACCTTACTTACGATGAATCCTGGACCACGGCCAGTAAGAGAGAGCACGTGGCCTCAACCATGCACACAGGAAACACACACACACACACACACACACACACACACACACACACACACACACACACACACACACACACACACACACACGCACACACACACCTTTGGTAAGACTGTTGGGGCACTGATATATATATGCATGACTACACAGTCGGTCTATTATTTATTCATTTATCTATTACTAATCTGATACTATCTGTTACTGATATTTTTCATCTGCCAATCAATTTTCCTATTCATTTATTTACCTTTTATACATTATTCTGCCTACTCATCTATCTCCTTATGAATCTTATTTATATACTCCTAACTATCTATTCATTTGATTATTTATTTGTTTATTTTATTTGCGTCTGTCTATGTGCTCCGCTTGCCTCAATGACGTGAGAACTCCGTCGTGGATTCCTACCAAGCTGGTTTTGTCAGAACTAACGGACCGTTTTTTTTTAAGAGTATAAGTTTTCAGAACATAAACTCTTAATCTGTTCTGTTACGCGAGACGTCCTTGGGAACTGTAATCTGTGGTTTTCATAATGGCTTCTGACTAAGGAAGGAGGACCAAAAGGGTTCCACATGCCTTGCCTGCTGGCGTCTCCCTTCGTCTGCCTTGCCTTCATCATTTTCTTCACTGGGTTTCTGTGTCCCGCTTCACGTTGCCTTGTCTTGCTTTGTTCTTGTGGGGGAGAGTTTTTTTTCGTTTTTTTTTTCGTTCCTTTTATTCACAGTCACAGTTTATTTTTATTCTATTCTATTTTTTATTTTTACAGCGTAGACGTGCGTACCGTTTGGTGTCGTTTGACCTTTGATTCGGGGGCGCCGTGTCGCTTGAGCCGCTTGACGCTGCCTTGGACTGGTTGTAGGAGGCGTTGAGATCTGAAAGAAGGATTTCGTCCGCGGCCCCTTACCAGATATAGTCTAAGGTGTTTTAGTCAGATTTATTGTCATGTCACTCGTAGAACAGATAACAAGAGAACAGTGAGGTTGACAGAATGGCAACCTAGCTATACAGGGACGGGAAACGAGAGAAATAAGCTGAATTGGGAAAGTTACTCAGATGAACCAGAAAAAAAAGAGCACCAGAGATGAATGTAGGATGTAGGAAAATGTATTCGTCCTGCAGAGGACGTAACATGAATGCCAAGGATGATGATGCATTAACATTACACATAGACTTCAACTACACACAAGTCATTGCAGCCAAGCCATTCAGAAGTACATCTTGGGGACGACCGCCGCGACCTGACGCTTGTAGGTGTTCAGGAAGCTGGCCTTAGCGCTAGCCACCTCGGGGGTGTCGAAGACCACGGGGGAAGAGCCTGGGACACTAGCAGGGACGGCAGACGCGAGGGGACCCGTCCATTTCTTAACGGGCTCACCGGAGTAGGCGGGGGCCGGGTCAGGGGAGTAATAGTAAGCGGGAGAGCCGGGGCGGGGCATGGTGGCAGCAACCTGCGCCTTATAGGTGTTGAAGAAGTGAGCGCGGGCGTTGTTCACATCAGGAGTGGGTTCCACGAAGGGAGTGGACCCGGGCAGGCTGGCGGGGACTTTGGAGGCGAGGGGCCCCGTCCACTTGGGCTGAGGGCGAGGCTGCGTGAAGAGGTGCTGGGGAATGGCTGGCTGGAGGGAGAATCCGCTTCCCTTGGGCCTCGACGCGCCCTCGATGATCTTGAAGGTCCTGAAGAACCTCGCCTTTTCAGCCGCCACTTCAGGGTCGTCAGGGATGAATGGTAAAGCCGAGCAGACGCCCAGCACTGCCAAGAAAATCTGCAGAAGGAAGAGGAAGTGGTGAGGAGGGGAACCAGCAGAAGAGGTACGGCGACAAAGATGACAGCAGCGATGGTAATGAGGATGATGAGAATGCTGAAAGATAAACTAACCAGGCTCGACTTTAACAGCAACAGCAAATGATCGGAAGGATCCTACAAGTCCTTAAAAAAGGGCCGTCTTGACATTACCTTTGTTGTAACGGCCGTTATTGCAAACTCGAGACACTGGTGATGCAATTGAGGGTTACATTATTACTACATTTTGTTTTTGCCTTAGAATTCTCATTGTCATCATTGTTGAAAGTTCACTTTGGCGTTGCATGCATGAAACGCACGCGCGCAGCACACACACACACACACACACACACACACACACACACACACACACACTCACACAGTCATCAAATAAGTAAGATTAAGGCCTCGAAGCCGCCAGAATGATCCAGCAAGATCCTCCAGCCACTTCGGTTAACCCTCCTTAGGCAACTTCATTCCACGTGAGAAAATTATTTCCCTGAATTCAATCGACGAGGAAAATCTTAAGAGTGCAGCATTCACAGTTTTCCTGAGTTAAGGTAGCCATTGCCTATGTTTCGAGTGAGTGCTCCGTTGTCACACTCAGAGAGGATGCCCAGGTGGACGGTCTGCTGCTAAGCACCTTTCACAGTCACTTTTCACGGTGAGGGTTTAGTGGAAAAGAAAGGTTTGCAGCGTTGATCATCGCCGCATGCAGCCCAGCGGGGATCGTCACCATCCACGTGAACATCTCTCTGACTACAGAATTTTCTTCTTTGCTCCTTGTCGGCCGAGAAACAATCATAATTACCAGAACCCTCATGATGCGCTGACGAAGTGGACGGGGACGAGGAGAACAATTCGAACTGCGCCCTGGTGAGTCTTGATCAGGCTTTTATACCCGAAGCATAGGTGCCAGCCAAGGCCAGCCAGCTGGTCTGTCCTGCCTGGCCAAGCGGGCGGGGGCCTCGTTGGGCACCGCAGGGCATCCCGCCAACCCAGTAAACACGTTATCATTCCTTACGCCCCGCCTGTCATGCCCTGCCCCAACGACTCACTCCTCTCGAGGAAACAACTATGTGTTCTCTCTTAATGGGTGCGTCTCATTTTTTTTGCCCATCATGCCTGCCTGCTATGACTGTCTGCAAATTTTGCCCATCGACCCTGCCCACT
>NC_066510.1:29831954-30019454 GCF_024679095.1 Eriocheir sinensis | reverse complement strand
AAGCCGCACTGTGACTGCCGCTCTGCTGTCCACACATTTATACCCGACCCGACCCCTGCCCAAAGGTCATCTGGTATATCCTACTCTCACTGTTTTTCTAGGGGCATGTGTACCTGTGTGTACCTGACTTGTGTGCACTTTCGTGTGCGTATCGTGTTCCGTGTGCACTACATCCTTTGTGTGCAACAAAACCCAGTTGGGTCTTCAAGGCGCTAAATAACACCAGACATGACCCCCGCGTCAGACGCTCGGCCCGCACCACTGACACCTGCTTCCTAATTAGACAAATGTACAAGGTGCCTAGGCAATGGTGTCAGCGGTGCCCTCTGTGCGGTGCCCTCACCTCTCTCTCGACACCTGCCACACCCCTACCTCTCCCTCGCCCCCTCACACCTGTCTCCTGAAGGTCTATCAAGAGAGGGGGACTCAGGTTTCTTCTTTACCAATACCTTTCTTCCTAGTCGCTCAGGGTCACCTTACCAAATTTTGGCCTTAAGCCGAAGCTGTTCATTCCTTTACATAATATTCTTCTTTTGCCCTGATTTCTTACGTAGCAACATGAATATCAGTTTATTGTTAAATGTAATTTCTAGTAAATAGTTTTATGTCTAGACACACGAAAAATAACCTACCATCCAATTGCATACACACATCAATGCTACTTCCCACACCGTCTGAAGCAAGGGTAGGGAAAGTCCTTCTCACTTGAAAGGTCCGACAGTCAATATTAAGACGAGCTGCGCATTGTTTCCTTTGCCATGAATTATTATTATTTTTTTTTTGTGTGTAAAGCTGTACTGGTTCGTGACAGCCCTTCGTGTCCTGCTTGGAGTGGGGTATGGAATTCGGCTTACTGGTATGGTACTATGGTATTATTATTATTATTATTATTATTATTATTATTATTATTATTATTATTATTATTATTATTATTATCATTATTATTAGTAGTAGTAGTAAAATGAATAGGGCATCTAAGTTAAAAAGTAATTCAAAATGCCAGAAAAGGGACGTGTGGAGAGTTTCACCTCCGTATAGGGATCACTTTACATGAAAGGACCTTCCACTACGCCCTCCCCTTCCCCTACTTTTTCCTTCCCTATAGCTTCGTGTCCCTCCTTCCCCCTGGTCCCCACTCCTCCATACCCACTCCCCCTGCTATCAACTCCCTATACCGTTAACTCGAATTTAACTCGTAAACCTTTATTAGTGTCCTCTGGTTGTTTTGCGTCGCGGTTTCTGTCCAAGGATGGAGGGCTGACGAAGGGAATGCCACGCTGGCTTCGAGCGTGACAGGATTTTTTGCGCCGCCAAGAAACGAAATAAGATAAATGGTTCTGCGTTGTGTTACGTTGTTGTCAAGCATTTCCTATTAATTTAACTATATATTTGTCTATATTAATTTATCTATATTTTTCTATCTCTGTCTATCCATCTTTGTATGTATATATTTGTCACGCAACTAACTAATCAATTAATCTATCTATCCATCCATCTATCTATCTATCTATCTATTTATCTTTATAGCTATCTATCTATATCTACCTACCTACCTATTATGGAGGGAGCGTACAGAGGTATTAAATGTCAAGATTTCATGTCTGTTGAATTAATTTGTGAAGTAAAATAAAATTCACATAAAGCCGGAGATAAAGAAAGTAACTTATTGTGTGTGTGTGTGTGTGTGTGTGTGTGTGTGTGTGTGTGTGTGTGTGTGTGTGTGTGTGTGTGTGTGTATACGAAGCTTCTTGCTCAGATGTAGTACAATGCCCTGCTTTTGTGATCCGGTCTTTCATTGGGCAAACACGCAATCACGCCTACATTAACTTTCATTGTGTTTGCATATCAAGTCCATTTTACATACTGCAACCTGAAGAACATGTCGCAACGTGTTTCCTCGTATGCACTCCAGAACATTAGACAGACCTTTAGTTTTCTGTGTATGCGCGTGTATTGTGGTGGAAATGACCCTCACAGACGTCCGCTCACATGTATGACCTTTATTTGAACATGTTTGTAATGGGAGGAGAGCAACTAACTTCTTGTCTGCCTTGCGTAATGATTTTCGTCGAGTGTTGATGTTCTCGTGCTGTAGACATCCCGTTTAAACGAATGGGGCACCAAATGACGTTCTTATTATTTACCCTAAGAAACCAAGCATGTGTAATATTTAGGAACTGCATGCGTTGAATAATGATACTACGATTAATTCAGTTAGCGAGGTAGAGAGTGATGGCAACCTAATATGACTTTGTGGGTGTCAGGGTGCCAATCACCTGTCGGGTCTTTGGCACTCCATAACCCGTCATGTCATCGCTGCGGAAGGCAATATAGAGAATGACATTTAGTTGCGAAGTGAAGACATGTTCCGGGAAGGTATACAGTCAGGCAGGAAGCAAGTGTGTAGTCTTCATTGTCTAGGAAGGTTTTAAAAGTCATGGTGTATCAGTTGACGAGCGCCTGTTGTGCTTTGCCAGGTCATGCATGCTCTGAACATACACTTGAGGCAGATCAGGGTCTTTGGTGTTATTTTTTTTTTTTTCTGTTTCATATTTTAAAAGTTTATCGAGTCCATCACGAAAGAAAAGAAATAACTATAAATTGATTCCTAAGCTATTTTTGTTCTTCTTGTTTTTCTTTCTCTTTCTTTTTTTCTTTTCTCGTTCTTGTTCTTATTGTTATTTTCATCATCATCGTTGGTGTTGACTCGTATTGTGTGGATTCGACTTCAGTTGCGTGCAAGGGCTAACGTCAACAGTTGCTTCTTGACCTCTGACCTTCTGCCCCATCACATGACCTGCTGACCTGCTTGGCTGAGACTGGATCCTAGCTCGGTCTGGGTCCACTGCTACATCTACTACTACTACTACTACTACTACTACTACTACTACTACTACTACTACTACTACTACTACTAATACTACTATTACTACTACTACTACTACTACTACTACTACTACTACCACCACCACCACCACCACCACCACCACCATCACCACGTCGTGTCGTCAGCCTAGGCAGTGTCACCTTGGCATACACATTTGTCGCTGGACTTGTTCTCGTCACAAGTCCACTTTGTTTTTTCCTCCGAAGTCGTCAGTCATGAGGCGGACAAAGAGTGCTCTGATGAGTTTTGTTGCTGCCCAGATTTATGTGCAGGACTATATAGTGTATTTATGATGAGCAGGCCTACAGCTAGACTTACTTGAATGGGGGCTCTTGGTCGGTTCCCGTGCCGACGCGGTTGTATTTTTATAATAACGCTGTTGATTTGTTGCTGCTGCTGGTGGAGATCACGTCGATAGATTAGTTGATAACGATCATGATAGGGCAATGACGCCGACGATGACGGCAACAAAAAGTAAATGAAAACAATAGCAACTTTACTAATAACAAGAAGATTATTTTATCTTTTTCATTCTTCAACCTCACGGCAGAAAAGTACACAAACAGACAGACAGATGAACAGTCAGCCAACTAGGCAGACGGCCACTCAGGTAGACAGACATGGATGGACAGACTCGTTTTTATTCATGCATGCGTACATACATACATACATACAGACAGACAGTAAGGGAGACAGACAAACAAGCAGACAGACTGACAACTGACCAGTCTCACCTTGCAAGACAGGTAGAGAAATCACTGGACAGACAGACAGAGGGAAAAACATAGCTCAGCATTAGGAAATCAAATTCAACTTTAATTTCAAGATCACTGAAGACGTAAACAGAAAATTCTCTTGTACTTAATAACAGAAGACCTAAAAATCGCCCTTCTCTGATTCTTTTCTTTTCATGTCAGGTGTTGTGTGTCGCTTTGGGATGGTTATGTTACCCCTCTAAGGTCACAGGTACAGGTATGGGCAGGTATTAATTATTGTGTGTGTGTGTGTATGTGTGTGTGTGTGTGTGTGTGTGTGTGTGTGTGTGTAGCGGATAGGGTTGCTCCGGGGCCTCAGTGTGGGAAAGGAGTCTAGTGAAAATATTACAAGACCGCACCATAAACCTAAAAAATGCACCCCATAAGAATTTTTTTTTTTTTACAGCAAAGGAAGCAACTGAAATGCAAAAACAAATAACGCAAAACAAAAGCCCATCCAGCGTTTCCTTGGATAATATTTGTAATGAGAATCTAAAGTGTATGAGAATGTGGTTCCAGATGATAAAATGAGTTTCTTAATAGTTCCCTGCAATTTCTTACCTCATTATGTGAAGACCAAACAATTTTTTTTTTCAATAAAGGAGACGGCTCAAAGGCAACAAAAAGAGTGCAAATAAAAGCCCGCTACTCACCGCTCCCATAACAGACAAAAGTAAAGAGTGGCCAAAAGAGAGGTCAAGTAGTTTTCGTAGTATTTTGCGTTTTTGTTATTGTGAGCTTACAAACCCATTGAGTCGAACCGTGGAACTGGCCCGTAGTACCTCTTAAGAGTTTCATAGCAGGAGAGGCTGACTGGTGCGGCGCTGTCTGTTAGGGCGTAGTAAGGATGGCAAGTGGGTGTATACTTTTCTTAACGGATCGCTTCTTGTTAAAGGATGAACTCCCTTGACCAGACGTTACAGTTATTTCGGACACTGCATGAACGTGTCCCTTTGAGATAACATTTGATAGTACCGAATCATAATGTTGTTGTTGTTGTTGTTGTTGTTCTTAGTCTGTCATTATTATTATTATTATTATTATTATTATTATTATTATTATTATTATTATTATTATTATTATTACTATTCTTTTGTAAGTGAAATCAGTGTTCATAGTACCACAGGATTTACAAAACTTTTTTTTTTGTGCTTTGCGTTCATTCCTGTCTGTGACCTATTTAAACACCTGGCAACGATTAATTATGCGGCTGTTTAATTAACTAATCGATTAACTGGAAATTGAAGGTGAGGTCGAGACAAAATTGATCCCAGTACAGATAAATTACAGAATGGAAGTAAAGCTATGTGTTTATTTCATTATTATTATTATTTTTAATGTCATGTGTTGAGTATCATCTGAGAATGGTTATCTTACTCCACTAAGGTCACGCATACAGGTAGGGCCAGCTTTTTTTCACACTTTCTATACCCATCTACTCATGTATCTATCTACTCACCTATCTGTTTATGTAGGGCAGCGGATAACTTTCCCTTGCCACCCTAATCCTAAAACTCGTTTGCAGGTAGAACAAACTTGATAATAGAATCGCCAGAGAAACAAAGGAGAGCGAGAGCGATAAAAAAATGGAGATAGAGGAAGGAATAACAATGAAGGATAGATGAGAGATAAAAAAGGAAATGGAGATGAAAGAGAAACAGATAAGAGAGAGAACTTAAAAAAAAAGAAGCAGGGGAAGTAATTTTAATGAAAGACTAAGAGTGAACTAATAGACGGGTGATAAAAGGAAAGGGAGAGTGGAGTGATATTAGAGAGGGTTAAGGTAATGTAAAAAGTGATAGTTTAAAGGGCGTGGGTAGATAGGTAGGGGGGGAAGGGGTAAGTTGTTTCAAGGTCAGCAGGGCACACCACAGAAAATGAGAGTGGGGCGAAGGAAGAAAAAGGTAGATTTGAGAGGCAGACTACAGTTAAAAGGGTACCAATAATGAGAGAGAGAGAGAGAGAGAGAGAGAGAGAGAGAGAGAGAGAGAGAGAGAGAGAGAGAGAGAGAGAGAGAGAGAGAGAGAGAGAGAGAGATGCAAACAGACAGGCAGGTAGACAGGAAATCAGACAAACAAACAAAAATATAATCAAACAACAACATAAAAAACAGACAGAAAAAGACAGGCAGGTAGGCAATGAAAGATACAGATAGGCAGACAGACAGACGATCACAGACGGACGGAAACACAGGTATCATCTAGTCTGTGCTGTGTCTAGATACGGTTATTAGTCTCCCCTCCCTCTCCCCTTTCCTCTTATTCCCCTCTCTCCCCTCCTCTCTCCTCCCCCTCTCCTCCCTCGCTTTGACTGCCCCTCTATGTTAACCTCTCACTTTTCTCCCCAAAGTTCACTTGCCCCCCCACTTCTACCATTCCTTGCCTCTCCCCCATCCCCTGCCTCCTCCTCCTCCTCCTTCTCCTGCCCCTCTTCCCCCCCTTCCCCTGTCTCACCCCCCTTCCCCTGTCTCACCCCCCTTCCTCTGTCTCACCCCCCATCCCCTACCTCAAATCCCCCATCCCCCCATAACGTGGCGACACTCGATTCTACTGTTACCAGGCGAAGAAGAAATGGAGAGAGAGAGAGAGAGAGAGAGAGAGAGAGAGAGAGAGAGAGAGAGAGAGAGAGAGAGAGAGAGAGCAGAATAGTTTAAGTTTTTCTTGTCAATAGAATGCTTTTCTTATCTTTACACACACACACACACACACACACACACACACACACACGTCTCATCTCTCTAAAAACAATAGCTTTAAGATTGGCTTCGTGATTAAAAAATATTTCATGCTTTTTACTTATACTGATGATGATGATGATGACAATAATGATAATAATCGTAATAATAACAACAATAATAATAATAATAATAATAATAATAATAATAATAATAATAATAATAATAATAGTAATAAAGATAAAAATATCAATAATGTGCAAAGCACTTCCCGTCGATTTACTTTAAGAAATGAATTTATATGCAAGGTACTTTTCTAATGATAATAACAATAATGATATATAGTAATAATGATAATAACAATGATGACAGAGAAGATACACACATGATTTGAATGAATTTTGTTTCAAAATCCAATGCGTGCTCTTTCTATAATTATTTACATTTCTTTTCTGTGATCTATGTTTTTATAACATTTTAAAAGTTTATTGAATCATTCCTTCCTGTCGCTTTTTCATATCGTTTAATTGTGATTTCCTTAATATACTTTACGTTTTTGTTATTGTTCATTTTGTTATTTTCTTGTTCTTTTCTGTCTTTTCTTCTGTTTTATTTTTTCGCACTTGTTATTTTTTCTATTGATATTTAACACACACACACACACACACACACACACACACGCACACTGTCCCTCCTTGAGCAAGGGGGATGGGATATATGGTATGTGAGGTCCTGGCAGTACCCAGAGATAGACTAATGAGCCTTTCTCTAATCGGGAGGGTACTTGCCTGCGATTTCGAGTCCAACTCGTCATCAGGCCGTGGTGAAACACACACACACACACACACACACACACACACACACACACACACACACACACACACACACACACGTTGTAATATACACCGTCCGGGTAGAAGATTCATAAAATATAATTATTGCATTACTTTTCATTTCATATCGTCCTCCGTCGCCATCGAGCAATAGATTACTCTCCGTTCTCTTTATTTTACCTCCAAATCATCAATATTTTTCGTATCCATTTTTTCTAATCATTTTCATTCCTCCGTTTATTGAAAGTGTTCCAAAGGAAATATTGCTGCAGGTGAACGAAAAAAAAGAAGGAAAACCCTGAAGCCAAATGGTACAGTTACTCCTTCCACTGGCCACGGTCGATCACTCTCTTCTGAAACACCGGACTCCTTCACCTTCACCTTTGTGCCATATTGCATCGCCGCCGCCCTGTGCATCGTTCACTTGTCTCTTATCTTTGTTTCTCTGTCTCTCTTACTCTCCTCTCTCTCTCTCTCTCTCTCTCTCTCTCTCTCTCTCTCTCTCTCTCTCTCTCTCTCTCTCTCTCTCTCTCTCTCTCTCTGTATGTCTCTTGGCCCTGTTTTCTCCTTATTAGTATCTTTTATGTTAACAATGATGATAATAATTTTAATACTAATAACAATAATTATGGTAACATTAATAGTAGCGATAATAATGAAAACTATGATAATAATGGAAAACAATAATAATTAAAATGAATAACAATTATGTTCATTATCATTATCTTTATTTATTGTTATTAATTTTCCTACTATTTATTTGTATTATTTATCATTATTGATATTAATTTTCTTGTTCTTTTTAATTTATTTTGTCTAATTGCTGGCAGTTGAAGTCGTTTGTCTAGTTTATTGCATGTATGTGTCTCTGTTTCCAAATATTTTATGCTGTCATTGTGTCCACAGATCGTTATGTTCTTTTGTATCATTCTTTCTTCCTGTCTTTATGCTACAACTTGCTTAACTTAGCACGTCTGCCTGTTTGTCTGTCGGTTATATATATATATATATATATATATATATATATATATATATATATATATATATATATATATATATATATATATATATATATATATATATATGTAGGTACATATCTATCTATTTATCTATCTATCTATATCTGTCTCTCTATCTATCCATTTATTTATTTATTTATCTATCTGTCTGTCTGTCTGTGTCTCTGTATGCCTAACTGTGTCCGTCTCAGTTTCCTTTTGTGTCTGGATTGTGACGAAACTGAACCCTCGACCCGTCAAGGCTACGCGCCACGTCCTGTACATGAACTGGTCCTCGTCCACCGCACGTGTTGAGCCCGTGGCCAAAAAAGGAGTTTGTTTCTGGGGGAGGGGCAAGGCTGGGTTAGTTCGTGCTGGGGGGAAGACGGGGGGCGGCGCAGCAATGAACAGAAAGTGAGTCAGCCTAAAGGGTGAGGGGGAGGGGAAGGGAGGGGGGAGCAGACTGGGCAGTAGGTCAGCGACTCAAGGTTGCCACTGGTTTTATTCCTTTGTTTTTCGTATTATTTTGGCATTGACGACAATCAGCATGGTTTTACTGCCGTATTTCACTTCTCTGAGCTTTGTCCTGTTCTCCTTCTTGTCCGTTCTCCGTCCATACATACCCCACCCGGTCCCGGGCTGTTCTTTGCCGCTCCCTTTGCATAGTTAATGCTGTTGGCGTGGTGTCGTGCAGGGCATTGCTGGGGGTCGGATTTCCTTTAGCATGTGATGGCCTGCAAGGTGGCGACCGGTCAGGAATGTGTTCGTGATGCTGCTTGGTATGTGATGGATGGTGACTGTCATGTGGTGATGACACTTAAGGTAAAGCACGGTGAGACCATCATGATCTGTTTGTATCGAGCCGCTCACCCTCGCAAATGGTTTGGTTGGGACCTAAAGTACTCTAGCCCTCCGCCCGTCATTGCTCTTTGGTCCGCCGCCTCAACGGTCTTCACCTTAAGGGGAACAAAATGGATGTGCATATTATTGTTTTTATTAACTTTTGAAAATAAAAGTATTACATTAATTTGACACTTAATAATTATCACAGTGCGGCTTAGAAGAAATTGCCACCCGGCGCTCCCGCCGTGGCTGCCACCTGGGCAGTGTAGGTCCTGAAGAAGGCATTCTTGGCGGCTGACACCTCAGGGGTGTCGTTGAGGACGGCGGAGGAGCCGGGGAGGCCAGCGGGGACGGTGGCAGCCACAGGGCCGGTCCACTTGGGCTGGGGGGGAGCGGGGGCACTGAAGGAGGGCTGGAAGGACTGCTGGGGGCGGAAGGACTGCTGGGGTGCAGAGTGGAAGGACTGCTGGGGTGCAGGGCGGAAGGTGTGCTGGGGGCCAGAGGGAGTGCGGGGGACGGTGGCGGCAATCTGGGCGCTGTAGGCGTTCAGGAAGGCATTCTTCGCGGCAGCAACCTCGGGGGTCTCAGCCAGGACTGGGGAAGAGCCAGGGAGGCCGGCAGGGACGACGGCAGCCACGGGACCGGTCCACTTGGGCTGGGGGGCGGGGGCAAGGTTGAAGGCCTGCTGGGGCACGAAGCCCTGCTGGGGCGCGAAGCTCTGCTGGGGCGCTCCCTGCTGGGGCGCGAAGCTGTGGGTGGGGCGCCTTCTGGGCAGATTGGCGGCATGAGCAGCCTGATACGCTTGGAAGAAGCGGGCTTTCTCAGCCGCCACATCAGGGGCGTCCGGGATGAAGGGGAAAGCAGAGCAGGCGCCGAGCACTGCCAAAACAACCTGAGGAGAGACGCGGCCGTTAGTGTGTGCGTGAGTGTGATAGGATAGGAGGGGCAAGCAGGTAATATGTAGTATCGTGATGTGTGATCAGGTTGGGCTTAGTTGCTACATGTTGGCCAACAAAATATTGTTATAGAATGAATATAAGTTAATACCAAGTTACTTTAGTTATCTATGTAATCATTAAAGGATATTTCTTTTTCATGGAAAACATAAATTTATCACTGGTCACATTACCGACTGCAGTGGATACTATTGTGATAGTACTCCCTAGGCAGTAACATATTAGAGAGAGAGAGAGAGAGAGAGAGAGAGAGAGAGAGAGAGAGAGAGAGAGAGAGAGAGAGAGAGAGAGAGAGAGAGAGAAAAGGCCTATTGAACTATTAGAAAGTAAGGAGCGAAAGAAACGGAAAGAAAGTTTAGATCATAAAAAAGAGGAAGAGGGTGAAAAAAAAAATGAATGAGGAGAAGTACGAGTAGGAAGATAAGCTGAAACGGGAGGAGGAGGATGAAGAGGAGGGGGAGGAAAAGGAGAAATATACGTAAGGAAAAAAATATAAAATTGAGTGAGTGTAATAGAAGGAAAATTTATGAATGACCTTACTAAGAAGATAATTAAGTGGAGCATAAGAGGGAAGAAAACGCTAGTAAAGGAAGATATTGTAGCAGTATGAGGAGGAGCAGGAGGAGAAAGAGGATTAAGGCGAGGAGGAAGAAAAGTGTAAAGCAGAAGGAAAAAAATGTACTAATAGAAGAAGTTATCGTAGTAGATTTAGAAGGATGAAGAGAATTCGAGTGATAAGGGAAAGGCGAAAAGTTAGAGTAGCAGTAGTAGTTCCAATCACAAGAGCAGCAGTAGAAGTGGCAGTAGTGGGCGCAGGAGGAGGAGGAGGAGGAGGAGGAGGAGGAGGAGCAGCAGCAGCAGGAGGAGGAGGAGGAGGAAGAGGGAAGTAACTATCGTGGGCGCAGCAGGAGGAGGAAGAGGAGGATGAAGGCGAGTATGAGATCAGTTTGTTGGATAGTTACCAAAGTCCTCATGGTGCCGGTGTGTGTGTTGAGGTGAGTTGGAGACGGAGGAGGGAACCGCACTGTGTCGAGGTGATGTTCCCGGGTCCTCTTTATACCCACACCGAGCGTTCCTGACCTCGCCGGGACGCTAACCTTGAAGAACACCAACGTGCACGGGCCTTACTCCTCCTCTTCCTCCTCTTCCTCCTTCTCCTGCAGCATCGTTTTTGTCCCCATAGCCCCTCCTAACGCCCGGTCTCCCATCTTCCTGGCGACGACTTGACTCCCGTTTCAGAGCAGACAGTGGGTTGGCTCCTCCCTTCTCGCTTCCTCTTTGTGTTCGTGGTGACCTGCTTACCTGACGGGAGTATTGTCAAGAGCCTGTAACATTTGGGGTATTGCTCTAGCGTTATGATGTGTTGCTCCTCTAGTTTGGGTGACTGAATTATGTTATGGTGTGCTGTTCGGTTGTCGCCACTTGGTTGTATTCATTCTCTTGGTTATCACATTATCGCATCACACTGTCTCCTTTTTCCTCTCTTATCTCCTATCTTTCTCCCATTCTTCTTCCTTCTCTTTCTTATCTCGATCTATTTTTCTTTTGCATTCTTCTTTCTTTTCCTCCTTCACCTCGTCTTGCTCCTCCTTCTCCTTTTCCCTCTCTTATCTCCCCTTCCTCCCATTCTTCTTCCTCCTCCTCTTTGTTATCTCGATCTATTTTTCTTTTGCATTCTTCTTTCTATTCCTCTCTCACCTCGTTCTGCTCCTCCTTCTCCTTTTCCCTCTCTTATCTCCTCTTTCTTATCTTGATCTATTTTTCTTTTGCATTCTTCTTTCTTTTCCTCCCTCATCTCGTTCTGCTCCTCCTCCTCCTCCTTCAGCTCTTCCTCCTGGGCAGACCTTCACCTCGCTCCGTTTCCTCTCCTCACCTTGCCCCTTCCCTCCCATATTTGCTAGTTTTTTCCTTCCTTATTGCCTTTCCACCTTCCATTTTCTCCTCCTCCTCCTCCGTCACCTCTACCTCCTTCTCCTTCTCCCTGACCCTTCATTGTTTCCATTCAGCCTCCCTCATTGATTCTTATTCTCTCCTTGCCTCCTGCCCTACTCTTTCCGTCTCTCTCTCTTTTCCGTTACTCTCATTTCTACCCCTTCACTTTCATTGCTTTTTTCTCCTTTTCCTCCTTTACGCTGCCCTTCCTTTCCTTTTTCCTCGTTTCCTCTCCCTTTCCATATATTATCCTTTCCCTTCCGTTCCCTTCACTCTGTGTCTCTCTTCTTGAGGGTTTTAGAAAGTTAAACGTCATAAAGAAATTATTTTTTTAGGAAATGAATTTGAATAAAACTGTTATGTATGGAGGAAAGGAATGTACATACAAAATAATGCAAAGAACTGAGATGCAACATGAAAGAAAAACGAAATCAAAAGAAAATCTGTAAAGCAAACGACGAAAGCAATAGGAGAATAATTATGAACATAAAAAAAAATAAAAAAAATTGAGTATGGGAAACGATGACATACAGTAAATGAGACAAGAAAAGAATGAATGAAGGAGAATTTGAGGAACAGGAAAAAAGAATGGTGACATGAAACAAAACAAAGAGAGAAAGCAACAAGGAAAACATCAAGAGGATAATAATATGGTGATAATGCAAACATTGAAGGAATAGAAAGCCAGAAGAATGGAAAGACAGTGAGTGAAAAAGAAAAGAGATGGAAAGTCTAACTGATAGTCAGCAATGTAGACAATGGCAATAGGAACGGAAGAATGCTAGAAAAAAATGTAAAAACGAAATAATCAAGATGAGAAAATGAAGGGAAAGAAAAAAAGGAAAAGAGAATCAAGGAGGATGAGTATATATTTAACAATGGAAGGAAAAAAAAAAGAAGAGAAAGAGACTCGAAAAGGAACAAACCAGAATGACGATGAAGAAGAAAATCCACAATTGAAAGATAGAAAAAAAAAAGCGTGTTGATGAAGGAAGAATAGAAAGATGATGAAGGCCGAAGTCAACAAAGAATGGAAAAAAAAACTAAAAAGATGAAAATTAAGAAAGAATGGAATGGTGAAAAGTAAAGAGAAAGGAATAATGAATAAATAAGACGTAAAGAATGAAGGAAAAATGAAACTAAATAAATGATAGAGGGAGAAAGAATGAGAAGAATGAAATGATGAAAAAAAAAAACAATGGAATCTAATAAGGCAAACAGTGCAATCCAAGAAAAGAAAAGGGAAAAGACAGCATGATCACGAAAAGAAAGTGGGTATTCATACTGAAACACCACAGAGTGAGAGGGGGGGGGGGGAGAGGGAGGTGAGGAGAGTGAGTGAATGCGAGGAACTTGGAAATGTCACAAGGGAGAGAGACGGCATTCCAAGGCTGATATGGCGAAGGCGAGAGAGGAGTAGGTGAAGAGGCAAGGGATAGGAGGAGGAGGAGGGAATAAGCAGACGGAAGAGCTAAGAAAACAGGTCAAAGGGAGGAGGAGGAGGAGAAAGAGAGGAAGGAGAACAGGTAGGGAGGGGTAAGGAGGGAATGGGAATGCATGAACAGAAGAAAGAAGGGAAAGGGATGAGAGGAAGAAACTGAAGAAAAGGAGAGAAAGGAGAAAGTATACAAGAGGTGAATGGAGATAAACTGCCAATAGAGAGTACAGGAAAGACAAACGGAAAGCGCAAAAAGAGAACGGGAATGGAAATAAAAAGTGAAGAGGAAATAAAGCTAAGGAAATGTTTAGATGAAGGGAGAAACAGAGAAATACAGAGGAAGGTTAAGAGGAAAGGGAGACGGAGGAAGGAAGGGTAATACTCTCGACCTCCAAGGAAAAAAAAAAGCATATAGAAACCGCGGAAAAAAAGGATTAAAGTGTCGTACCCGGAAAGAAAGTTGCCCTGATTCTTTTCATCGTATTTTACATATTTTTGTTTTTAAAGTAACCTGAGAGAGAGAGAGAGAGAGAGAGAGAGAGAGAGAGAGAGAGAGAGAGAGAGAGAGAGAGAGAGAGAGAGTAGAAAGAAAACGGGATGTTAACGCATTGATGGAAAAAAAAGACTATCAGGAAATAAAACAACAGGAAGGTGGACACGAAAGGTCAAAACGGCATTATAACGCTGTTTCCAGAGGCCTGTGTGTGTGTGTGTGTGTGTGTGTGTGTGTGTGTGTGTGTGTGTGTGTGTGTGTGTGTGCGCGCGCGCGCGCGTGCGTTCCTGCCCCTCCTTGCCCCCTCCTTTTTTGTAGAGACACCTGAGTTCCTTGTTGACCTGGAAGGAAGGTAAGAATGCAGGTGAACCCAACCCACAGAAGCCCTTTAATTTGTTACCTGCATGACCATTGAAACACCTGGCTACCCTTGTGCCCATTCGTTTAACACTTGAATCTGTACAAACTGCCTATAGAAGTTACCTTGCAATTCCATTCATTCTAAGGAACGTGAAGCGTGATTAGGACCATCTTTGCCTAGTTGTATAGTGGTAACCAGACGTGTAGCACACCTGATGTTATGCAATTAACCTGTTGGGCAAGGCAGTCACACCTCTGTATATCAAATTAATCTAGAGAGCAAGTGAAAGCACCGAGACTGTGTATACCTTGTAGTCAGATAGAACTCGCGAGCCATTACGGTTAGTCTGGGAAGTTATTAGCAGACATTGTAACTAAATTAAATGAACGAGCCATTAAGATTAACTAACAAAAAAATATAATTGGAATATATTGTATTTTAATTACATTCCAAGAAGGTTGTAGCACATTCAAACAAGCCATTACGATTAACTCTACAAAAAAACTATTGGAATATATCGTAGCTTAATTGAACTCCAAGATGGTCATAGCATATTTGAACTTTCCGAGTCAGGTTCCAAGACAAATAGAGCTAATCTGAGTCTATATAAATTAACTTTCTGTATCTCAGACGCTAAAGACGATTAGGCAACACGTATCTGTATCTAGTTAATCTTCTGGACTAATGGAGCCCCTCTGAGCCTGCCGTTAGGTCCTGCACGAGTTTCATCAGCCTACGCCTACCGCCTTCTGTCTGTCAAGGTCGTGGGGGCGGGTAGGTACTCACGTCGGACACTTTTGGTTTCACAAGTAGTACCCCACCTTGCCCTCTAGTCACCTTACGGGCCCCACTCCTCTTTCTCCTCCTCCTCCTTCTCCTTCTCTCTTTTTCTCTCAGTCCTACTCCTTTTCTCTAATGCATCTGCTCTCCTTCCATTGAATCTCCCTCCTTCCTTTTCTTCGTTACTTGTTTGTGTCCTCAATTCCCACTGTAGCCTCCTCTCTTTTCTTTTCCCCCTTTTATTGTTTCGTCTCAATTCTCCGTTTAATGTTCCTTTATATCTCTTGTCCCTCCTTCCCTCTCAAGTGTCTTTCCCGTTTCCTCATACGTCACTGCGTTCTCCATACCCTCTTTTCTTTCCATCTCTTCTCATTGCTTCCCTTCCCTTTTCGATCTCTCTTTCTCTTTCCTCTTTAATCCTCTATCATTCCCATCCTCTCTCTTTCTTCGTGATATCTATTTTGCTCCCTTTGCCATACTTTCTCATTACATTCCCGTCCTTCCCAAACAGTTTCTCGTTTCACTCCGTTCACTTTAGATTCACGTTTCTTCTCCTTTGTATTGCACTTTACCAGTCTTCTTAAGCACCCCATTACCCGTTTCTACTGTCTTGCTTTCCTCTCCGTCACATTTCTCCTCTTCCTCACTCTCTCTTCCACTTCCATCTGCTATTACTCCCTCCTTCATTTCTGCCTCTCCCCATCCTTATACATCTTCCTCTCTCCCTTTAATCAAACTCTTCCTTCTTTCTCTTCGTCACCTTTCTCGTTTCCTTCATTCTTTATTTCACCTCACTTTTCTTGTTCCTTCACTCCTACGTCACCCCATTCTCTACTTCTTCTGTGCCCTCTCCTTCCTCTCCCTCTCCCTATTGTTAATGCTTTTTTTGCCCCTTTCCCATACCTTCCCAAAGTACCTGTCCGTCCTTCCCAACCTACTTCCTCGTTTCACTCAGTTTTGGCTACTCCAGATTTACTCTCCTTTGTATTACGCTATTTTTCTTATTTTTCAAGTAACCCTTTTTTCCTTCCAGCATCCTTTTCTGCCCCTCTTTTCTATTTTTTTTTTACTCCTTCCCCTTCCCTTCCCCATAAGCTTCGCCATAGCCTCCTCTTCCCCATTCACTTCTATGTCCTTCCTTCCCCTCCTTGTTCCCTTCCCTTTTCTCTTCTCAAAAGTTTGCTCTCTCCATTCCCCTTCCCTTCCCCGTAAGCTTCTCCATAGCCTCCCTTTCCCCATTCTCTTCTACCTCCTCTTTCTTCCTTCCCCTCTCTCCTTGTTTCCTTCCCTTTCCTTCCCCAATAGCTTGCCCTCCACTTTTCACTTTCCCTACCCATCTACCCCTCCCCATTTTCCCTTCCCTACCTAAAAAAGTTAGACCTCCGCCTCCATCATTCCTATCCACTCTCCCTCTCCCTACTCCCTAAACTTGCCTTCCCCTTCCCTCTCCCCTTCCCTCTCCCTCCCCTCCCAAGGCCGCTGCCCCCTGCCCCGCCCACACGCATGGCTGGGACGACCTGACCACAGGGTGACAAAAACAGTGGCCTTGCCCACCTTAGTTTCTACGTGTTTTGTGGGTACTCAAGAGTTTCTCTCTCTCTCTCTCTCTCTCTCTCTCTCTCTCTCTCTCTCTCTCTCTCTCTCTCTCTCTCTCTCTCTCTCTCTCTCTCTCTCTCTCTCTCTCTCTCTCTAACTCCTTTTCCTCCCCCCTCTCCTCTTCCTCTTTTATCAACGTTCAACAAATGTTTTAATTGTTATCCAATCTCGTAATAAGCTTATCAACTTTCTGGTGCCTGTTCTTAAAGGTGTCCAAGTTTCAGTATTTCGATTTTTGCATATTTTTATTTTCGTATCCATTTCGAGTTCCTAGCTTTTTTCTTTTTCATCCACTTTCATTCCGTGGTCTCCGTTTCCTCTTCTATTTTTATTTTATTTTTTACTTTAGTCGAATTTTTCATATTTCGTTCTTGCTCCCTATCAAAATTTCTCCCTTTTCCTCCAATATTGGTTCATTAACTCGCTTCTTTCCTTTCCTCTCCTTTATTTTACATGTTTATTTTTCCTTTTATTTTTTTTCCCTATCTTTCCATGATGGCAATGTTCCTTAAATTCGTTTCTCCTTTCTTCATTCATTATTTTCCTCCTCCTCTTCTTCTTCCTCCTCCTTGTCTTTGCTTATCCTTGAGGAAGACGAGGAGTGGCCTTGTTTGTCTGTCTCGATAAGCAGGAGGAGGAGGAGGAGAAGAGGAGAAAGAAGAGGAGAAGGAGGAGTAGGAGATGAGAAGTAGGATAAGACGAAAAAAGAATGATGTCTGAACGACCTTGGAAGAAAAAAAACTGGGGATATGAAGGAAAAGGAGGAAGGGGGAGATGAGCAAGATAAAAAAGCGGAAAAAGAAAAAAATGATGAAGAAGGAGGGAAGAGCCAAGGATGAAAGATAAAAAAATGGATTAGCAGTGGTTCTCGAGGACGCATTGCCGGCCCCCAAGACGTAACTGATTCACGTAGCCTGTTCACCTGCTCACGTAACGCCACCTGTCTTCTTTACCTGGCCTTGTAGGGGAGGGAGTGTTCAGCATCTAGGGTGTGTGTGACGAGGGTGTGGTGGGGCAGGGTATGGTAGGGTGTTGCTGGGTGTGGTGTGGTTAGATATTCGAGGGTGTGGTAGGGTGTGGTTTGGTGTGGTGAAGTGTGATGTTGTGTAGTACTCGTAGGTGTGGTGTGGTGACATAGTGGAAGGTATGGTAGGGTGTGGCGTTCTATGGTATGGCAGGGTTGGTACTCTTGATCAAGTGTTTAATTACCTTAGAATTAATGTGAAAGATGACGAATGACTACTCTTTCTTTCGTTCCTATCAGTCTTTTTTTTCTTCTCTATCGATTTTTTCCATTCATGAACGGTCCAGATAGATAGATATATAAACAGATAGTTATATAGATATGGATGGATAGATTAATAGATAAAGAGATAGAGAGAAAGAGAATAATATTTCCAGCAGCCCTTCCCTACAATCTAAGTCTTCAGCACCAGCACCTCCACCCAGTCCTAACCCTTCACATTACCCTTCCTAATAGTCTTCTCATCCCTCATCCTCGCCCTCACCCTTGGCCCCCTCCACCCTTCCTTCTGTGTATCCTTTTCCACGATGACCTTTACTCTGTCTTCCCTTTGGCCTTTCCCTTGTGTCCTCATCCTCTTGTTAGCCGACCGTTGTAGGTTCATCATGTGTGTGTGTGTGTGTGTGTGTGTGTGTGTGTGTGTGTGTGTGTGTGTGAGTGTGAGTGTGTTCCTGTCCGAGTATCTGCATATTTATCTGTCTGTTTGTAGGTCTGTCTCTGTATCTCTCTTTCCCAACGTCCACGCCCTTACACCACGCCCTTCGTTTGTTTCTCCTCCTCCTCCTCCTCCTCCATCCTTCACTCTCATGGTAGCTCAAAACAACCTTCACATCGAAACTCCCAAAGCCAAGCCATTTATTTTTTTACTCAGTATGTTGTCAGGCAGCTTGACCAGGATGGCAGAGGAAGGACGAGATGAAGGAGAAGAAAGAAAAGAGAGAGAAACGAAGATGGGGATGAGAGAAAAAAAAATGAAGAAGAACGAGGAGGAGAAAGAGAAGAGGAGGACATGAGATAATTGGAGCAGAAGGGAAGACCATCAGAGGCGAGAATAGAATGTGTGTGAAGACCTCCTCCCCACCTGGATATGCTAACGAGGGAGCGAAGTCACCTGGAAACGTGGGAAACCTGCTGTCACTAAGGTAGCACCAAAACGGGTTAGCATGCAAGGTCAGTTTAGTTGCCATGGGAGCAGTTGGGTGGAAGTCTACTTTTGAACCTGTCCTTTATAATAATGAGAGAGATAAAGGAGAGAGAGAGAGAGAGAGAGAGAGAGAGAGAGAGAGAGAGAGAGAGAGAAAGAGAAAGAGAGATCCCTTCGAACTCAATGTATTCAGTCAAGCATCCAATTTGCTACCACCAGGATAGACTTGCCCTTTACAAAATATACATACACACACATCCAGACGGACTGACGCTCGATCCAGCATTCCGTAGCCTTGTTGAAGTTTTTCCGTCGTTACGCAATTGGCCGCGTTCGCCCCTCGTTCGCTTGTCTCCGGGAATATAACGGTGAGGCGGGGCGCTGATAGGTATGTTGAGGTACTCGAGATCTTAGACTAATATGCTGCCTTAGTATATGGCTCCCGTGCTGACAGTTCTGTACCTGTGCTAGGATACGAATGAAAGAAGGTAGTGATGCAACTCTTAGACATGTACAATATAGATAGACATACAAAAAGTTGATTGATTGAGTGTTCGACAGATATGTTGATAGATAGATAGGTGGATGGATGGATAGATATATAGATAGATTGATAGGCAGATAGGAAAAGAATAGATAAACATGCTTAAACAGGTAGACACATCTGTATATGGCTAGAATGATGATTAAATAGACGAATTGGTGAATAATAATATCATCTTAGGTAGGTTGATAGATAACGGACCCATAGAAAAATTTGAAAGGTTACGGAATTGTGAAGTTGTATAATATCTGTTTATATAATCGTAAGGGACACAAAAGGGGCCTCGCGGTGTAGGGGAGGTCTGCCGTTGGCCAATGCGTTACGTAAGGGGTCGTTAGTTTCACATTTGGTGGACACGCAAAGAACAAGCCGTGGCTGGGGTGATCTTTGCCTGTGTTAACTGTATCGTGTTTCTGGTGTTCTGCTCGGCATCCAGGCACGCACTCTTCCGCCCTCATTGTATCCTTGGTTTGGAAACAGTTCGTATTATGTCCTCTATGTACAGACAGCCGAAAACTTGTGTCTCTCTTTGTCTGAATTATCCAACTTCATGAAAATACAAGTTATAGCAGTTTTATCTGTCTTTCTGTTGTGTATGTGTGTTCCAAAGCTTACCAGTCTCAAACTTTCGAATTAAGTTGGTGATAAGCCTCTTCATTCATGCAGACACACACGAATCAGTTTGTCTCCTCTGTACAGTCGCAAAATAAAGTAGTGTCTCTGGATCTGAATTCTCATATAACTCGGGCTGTGAAGTGAGCCTTTAACTTTATCACTGTCAGAGTTTCAAATTCTGTTGTTCATAAATATTTTTTTCCTTCATCCTAACAGACATGAACGAGACAGTTCATGTGTTTTCTTTGTACAGTTGCAAATATATATAGTTTCTAAACCTAAACTGCACACTTATTCGGGCATTATAAACTTTACACTTCAAAGGTCACTTCAGTTCAGTTCACTCTAAAGCTCCCACTTTAAATTTCGTAATTTTATCTATACAGGCACGAATGAAAAGTCCAATAGTTTAACACCATGGGCAAACGCTAATAACAAGTCTAATAGGTTGCCATCAGACAGGCCAGAAATCCCCGGCTGTTCCTTCACAAGCTGTTCCTTAGCTATGTGTGGCTCGCAACTTTCGCTCCTCTCAGCTTAGATTCGGCCTTGTTTTCGATTGCTCACAGATGGGACTCGGATTGCAATTTTTCATTGCTCATCGATCGATGCACACGCACTCGGAATGGATCTTTATTTCTGCCTCATATGACGGACCATTACAGTGAAGAAAACATGATCTTTTGAAAAAAATAGATTAACAGATATCTTTATAATGCTTTCCTGAAAATATGTTAAAACCTTTTTTTCTCATACCACTTCCAGATGTATATTTTTTTCTGTCATTCTGTTAGCTATAAGAGTAGGGAAGTAAAAGGAAGTAAAAGAAATTCTTACCTATTCAAGCTTTTCTGTGAAGTGGCACAAGCAAATATGTACGAAGATGAAACGACCTGTATTTGCATAATTATGTGCTTCTTCATCTTCATCATTGCCATCTTCTTTTTTCTTCCTTTTTCTGTTTTTTCATCTTATTCTCTTTTTCATTTTTTTTTCTTTCATTTTTTCTTATTTTTGTCTACTTGCCAATATTATCTACACATCTATATTAGTATTAACTTACATGTCTATCAATATATCAGTCTATAGCTGTATCAATCCGTCAGTCTATTAATATTTTCAGTTATATTTGTATATTTATCTACTTTTCTTTCCCTCTCACTTTGTCTCTCGTGTTTCTGCTTACTCACTGAACTGATTAGAGATACATACACTACACTATTCTTATTTAATATAGTTTTATAGTAACAATCCTCTCTTTTCTTTGGTATTATCGCATTCCTTATTTTTCTCGACCGACATATCCTTAGAAATAAACTTGTATGCCGAGGAGGTGAATGTATATACAGAAACAGTAAATCTGAATACACGGGAATTAGATTTATCTGCTTTCTATCAGCTCGGGGTCAGGTGCGGGTCAAAAGTGTGTCCTGAGAACCATTGCATCATTGTTCCTTTCCAGCATAAACCTTTTCTCTTATTTATATTTTCTTCCCGTTTCTTTATTTTCTCCTGCGCGGCGTGATGTATTTGTCTGTTTCGTTGTCACATTTTCTCTCTGTTTCCTCTATTTCTCTTGCGTGGCGTGTTGTATTTGATTTCTCAGCTTCTTATTTATGTTTCGAGTTGTTTCCTCTGTCGCTGCGGTGTTTGGGAAGTGAGCTTGAGACAGGTGAAAGGTGTACACGTGGATATGTAGATTTTTTTTTTTTAATATTTATTTCTGCATTAAATTTGTTGTGTTGGTAATAAGAATTTTTTTTTCGATGTTCGATTTATTTTACTTTATTTCATTCTATTCTACTTATTCATATATTCCTTCATACAATTAATTCACTTTTTTATTCTTTTGAGACAGAGAGAGGCGAACAGGCAGGCACAGACAGATAATAAAATTTAGAAAGTTTGTGTGAAGGACATTCAGAGAGAGAGAGAGAGAGAGAGAGAGAGAGAGAGAGAGAGAGAGAGAGAGAGAGAGAGAGAATATCACTAGAGCAAGCAAGGTCAGGCCACATTCCCTAACGTCCGGCGTTGACCTCCGAGTGTATGATTTTTTGTTCACTTGGTTGAGAGAAAGAGAAAAACAAAGATAGATAAAGAGAGAGATAGAGACGGACACAGACACACACAGAACACACACACAAAAAAAAATATCTCGGGGTGGGAAGCAGCGTTGAAAAATTATCGTACTCACCGCATTGCATTTTCGTAGTTTCTGACCGAGATAACTAGCAAAAAAAAAAAGCATCAATAAATAAGAGTTTTAACGCTGACTCTAATTTTCCACCGTTATTTGTGTAGGTATGAGAGTTTGTGGCTTAAAAATTATGAATACAAGGTGGTGAATACGATAATCTGGCAACGATGGTGGGAAGGCTCATCGCAGACAGCACTAAACAGGGGAAAGTCAAAAGCTCTTCGCCTTGTCAACTCCTCTCTCGCTTAACGACCCTGTTAGTCCTACAAGTAAAGAACCACCACCTCCCCGCTCTCCTCCTCCGCCTCTTCCTTCTCGTGTTACCGTCTTTTAAATGCCAAGTGATCCTCCTCTCCTCCTCCTCACTTTTTTATCGTGCCCGGCCAGTGTCATGATGCGCCAGCTGCGGATCATCTGTAGAAATGTCATGAGCCTTATGCAGATGATCGGCAGAAATGTTTTGCCTGAGACTTTATGCTCCGTCACCACTTACTCCTGTTACTGTTAGTGTGTGTGTGTGTGTGTGTGTGTGTGTGTGTGTGTGTGTGTGTGTGTGTATTTTACCAACTTGTTTCATGGTAGCGAATTTTCATATATATATTGAAAATGTAGTAATAATAAATTCAGAAGTTATGTATTGTTGGTATTTTTTCTTCAGTTATTATTCTTATTTGTTATGTCATATTTTTATTATTATTTGTTCGTTTATTTATTTATTTATTTAGTCAGAATGCCCTATCAGATTTGTCTCTTGTCAAAACATACTACTTTCCCTTCCATCTCTTTTCCTCTTCTCCCTCATCATCATCATCATCATCATCATCATCATAACCATCCTTCCCATCCTTCTCACCCTCGCCCGCCCAGCACACCCTTCCCTAATTGGGCCAGCAGGTAGTCAAGGTCTTCCGCACCTTCACTGTCACACCTGCCAGGCCGCCTCAGCATCCTCGTAACTCGCACCAGGAAAATAAAAAGGAATGAACCGTGCTTCGACCTAGATTTTGTATGTGATGATATTTTCTTTTATTTATCAGGATAAAGGAAAAGGTGATCCGGAAAGAAAAAAAATAAGTAAAAAATGTTAAGTGAGAAAGCATAATATTAACTTTGACTAAAGATTTGCATATTTTCTTAATATTTTTTCTGGATCATATAATGAAGAAAAAGGTGATTATAAATCAAAATAAATTTATCAAGATTAAAATAAAAAAGAGAGGAAAATGGATGAAAAGGAGGAAAATAATTAGAAAATTACATGTTGTCAAACACGAAATAATACTAAAATTTAATATAAAAAGCTGCTTTCTTTATTTTCACTTGTTTCGTCATGTCTTTCAATTTTTGTTGTATGATTGATGTTTTGAAGAAAGGAAAATCTCTAACTTCTCATGATTAATAAAAGATTTGTAGGAATTTTCAGAGGAACGATACCTCTCTTTCAACCTTGTATTTTAAGGTGATTTCAATGCAGCCGTAGGTACAGTCCCACTTACCAACAGCTAAGGAAGGACAAGCTCGTCGTGTATTCAACGCGGTAGTAAGTAGCAATCCCTCTTGATCATTGCTAAGGAAGGACATGGGCGCGTCCCTATTCAACACGTGGCTCTGTGAATCATGATATGCAGGAGCCTATTCCCGAGAGCGTTTATATTTATTACCAAGTTGACCTCCGACATCACCGGTGCTCTGTGCTGTGTTTTATTGTGTTGTATATTATTTTTTTGCTCGATATTGTATTGATGTCTATATTAGTTTATATTACATTATTTTTGCTTCCTTCCTCGATATGTTAATAATTGTGATAAAATGATCTTGATGGAAATGATGATAATGATAATAATAATAATAATGATAGAGGTGACAAACATCAACAGAATGAAGCAATAAGTATATCTACAACGTTTCTTTCTTTCTTCCTTTCTTTCTATCTTTCTCTCTCCCCTTCTCTCTCTCTCTCTCTCTCTCTCTCTCTCTCTCTCTCTCTCTCTCTCTCTCTCTCACACACACACACACACACACACACACACACACACTCTACCTTGTTTTATGGGTCATTTGTGACCTTCCTTCCCTCTTTGCTCCCCTTCCCTCTCCTCTTTGCTTCCCTTCCCTCCCTTCTCCCCCTTCCTCTTCCTCCTCCAAGGCCCTTCTCCATGTTCTTGACGCCCTTCCTATACGACTATCCTTTATTTCATTTCTTTCCTCTCCCTTTTTTGGATAATGATACGACTTTCCAGGTGTTGCTTTTTACCTGTTTTGCCTACTTGGAGGAGGGGTAGGAAAAGAAGGAGGAGGAGAAGGAGGAGGAGGAGGAGGAGTTGGACAAGGAGGTGCTTTGACTAATCTTTAATACCTCAAGGACGTTGTCACCTCCTCCTCCACCTCCTCCATCTCCTCCCCTCCTCCATTTCCTTCTCCTTAGGTTCCCCTCTTCCCCTCTCCTCCTGCCTTTAATACCCTCGCCCAGTCCTACTGATCCCTGCGCCCCCTCCCCTACATTTATCGGTGGGGGAGGGGGCGCAAGTTTTTGTTATTTTCTTTGTTTATTCGTCAACTTTTTATTAGACATGTGAGTGACAAATGAGTACCACTTGAATATCTGTCCTTGTGTGTGTGTGTGTGTGTGTGTGTGTGTGTGTGTGTGTGTGTGTGTGTCATTATGCCATGTTTTATATATTTTATAGTCATTATTTTATTCCAGTTTTATTTCATGGGTACGTATCAATAATGGCTGAAGGAGAGAGAGAGAGAGAGAGAGAGAGAGAGAGAGAGAGAGAGAACGAGCCACCCGACCATATAGCTAAATTGACTGGCACCTACATCAATCAACCCTTTTGAAGGAGAGAGAAACAAAAAAGAAAGAAAAAAACATACAAAAAATAATCACAAAAAGCTGCTTAAGGAAAAACGGACAAATAAAATACAAACGAGACTGCGTCGACGAGAATTTCGAAGCACACACACACACACACACACACACACACACACACACACACACACACACACACACACACACACACACATTCATATTAAATTATTGGGTCATCTTGTTTGTTGAGTAGACTTACACGAACAGTTCTGGACACATAATAATTCCGCATTCGACTTTATTTTCGTGTCATATTTTTTTTCTTTTACTGTGATGCTGCTCCTCTTGTTTTTTTTTTGTTTTTTTTTATAATTTCGAGTCGTTATTAGTCTTGTCTTATCTGACCTCATTTTCTCAAAGTTTACTGTTACAATCATTATCTTGCTCTAGTTAGCATTATCCTTCCTCAATTATCATGTAATGTAAGGTAAGAAATTTTGTTTCTTATGTGTTCTATACCTTTTTTTCATCCTCATCATGTTTCCCTTAACCGACTTATTCATCGTCTTCCAATTTGTCTCTCTATTTCAACAATATTTATTTCAGCGAAGACTTTCCTTGTTCCTCGGCAGCCTCAGGTCTTGTAGGAATGAGTGTACCTGTCTCGCCTCCTCCTTCCTCGCCTCCCTTAATAGTTTTTCCCACTCTCCCTCCGTCACTAAAGTAAAAGGGTGCATATAGCAGTGAGAAGGTAGAGCGGTGTAGATTGAAGGGAGGAGAGGAAGGAGGCGAGTGTACCTGTCTCGCCTCCTTCCTCTCCTCCCTTCAATCAGTTTTTCCCACTCCCCCTCCGTCACTAAAGTACACACCCTCCTGACCTTCTTTCATTGCTATATGCACCCTTTTACCTTCTCTAACTGCTATTCTCAGTCTCCTACCTTCCCTCTCCCTTTCCTTCCTTCCATTCGTCCTTAACTTGAATGTACCTTTTTTTCCCCTCTTACCATCACTTGTACGCCCTCCCTCCTCCTCCACTTTCATCTCTCCGTCCCTCTCTCTCTCTTCATCTTCTTCCCTCGCGTCACGTCCAGCCCCTCTCTCTCTCTTCATCTTCTTCCCTCGCGTCACGTCCAGCCTTACACACTATTATCTGACATTTCCTTGTTAGCAACATATTTTTTCGTAGCCTCAGCAGGTGGCCGTGGGAGGAAGGCAAACCGTCACACCTGCGCCGAATAGTAATTTGACCGCAATTTCACTTACGTTTTCCTTCCTCCTCACTACCCAGCATCCAATTTTGTCCTTATCCGCCTTTCAATCAGCTTACCTCTCTTCATGTGATAGGTAGGCACGGTAGCAAACTTCAGGAGATGGTGGTGATAGTGATGATAGTGGTGGCAATAGTGATGATGGTGGCGGTGATCGCGGTGATGGTGGGGGTGTTCTAAATCTCTCTTGTTTATGTCTTGTTGTTATTCGTTTTTGTTCTCGGTTATACGTGCGTTTTATTTTGGCTTTTTTGGTGCTGAATTTAATATACTTGTTTCCTCACGGTAAGACACAGAACAAAGGACCGGATGTTGCAGGTTTTAAAAGTAGCAAAAAGAGATGGAGAGAGAGAGAGAGAGAGAGAGAGAGAGAGAGAGAGAGAGAGAGAGAGAGAGAGAGATGGGGAAACTTAATTAAAGGGTCGTAAGCCAGGATGTTTTCGTTTTGTATATTATGTATGTATGTATGTATGTATGTGTGTGTGTGTGTGTGTGTGTGTGTGTGTGTGTGTGTGTGTGTGTGTGTGTCGTCTGCATACTAATGAGAGAATTAAGACGCAAGTGATATGGGCACAGACCTCACAAAAAAAGACCATGAAAGAGAACATATTACTTTCATTTCCGCCGCCGCTGCAGGGCAAACACACACACACACACACACACACACACACACACACACACACACACACACACACACACACACACACACACACACACACACACTACCCTTGACATGTATAGGGAAAATATATGGGGTGACTGTGTGTGTGTGTGTGTGTGTGTGTGTGTGTGTGTGTGCGCGCTCGTGTTCGTGCGTGAAATGCTGTACAGTAAAAAAAAAAAAAAAAAAAAAAAAAAAAAAAAAAAAAAAGGAATCAAAGTTGCAGTAAAAACGAATTTCTTGCGTCCTGTCTTTCTGCACGAGGAAGATTAAACACTATTACTTTTACTGTTCCTACATGCACCTTCAAAGGAGTTTACATACGTAATTTTGATGTTTTCTTTTTTTCTGTAATGGGTGTGGCTGGCTTGGTAGGGGGAAACGAGGAGGAGGAGGAGGAGGAGGAGGAGGAGGAGGAGGAGTATTGTTGGGCCTTGAGTTTGTAATCGATTCCATGTTTTCAGTATTTTTTATTTATTTTTTTGCATTTTGTAACCTGTCTGTCTTCCTCCCTTTTCTTTTGTCTGACAGCCTTTTTGTTTGTTTATATTTCGTTTCTTTGTTTATACACACACAAACAAACGCGCGAAAACACACACACACACACAAAAAAAAAATGTGTGATAGACTTCCTCAATATTTTTGCTAAGGTTTTGCGCTCCACTACCCATGGGCGTCTCTTCCTCCTCCTCTTCCTTCACCTCCTCTTCTTCCTCCTCCTAACCCAGCCACTCCCTAGGACAGGTAACTAAGTGCATAACATTGAGAAGTAGATACCTAACGGTCAGGTGCTATTTCCGTTGAGAAGAGAGAGAGAGAGAGAGAGAGAGAGAGAGAGAGAGAGAGAGAGAGAGAGAGAGAGAGAGAGAGAGAGAAGTACACAGACAGACAAGCAAGGAACGAATTTTCATGGCACTTGGTAACGTGGAGGATTAGGAAAATAACAAAATTGTTCACAGAAATACATACGAACAGACTAGTGAACAGACAGACAAAGGCGCACAGTCTGACAGTGCTTTCTTTACACTAGCGAGCATTTTACGTACCCTTATTTTTTGCCCACACCTGCAGACCACACAGCGTTCATGCCCTTACGTTCTTTTAAATTCACCTATACTACCTGCGTTTCCTTGGTAATTAAGAAGCCACATCTGCCATCTTGCCCCTAACACCTGGCCACTTAGAAGTAAATAGTATCATGTTGCCAGTAATTATACCTGAAGCAGTAGTTTTTACCCCATTTCTTTGCGGTTCTTAGATGTAATTTTGAAATAAATAGTTAAAGTTGTAAGGTTGAATGAAGTAAACGGTGGATGTAAGGTTAAAATGAATGAACTGTTGGAATAAAGAAAGGAAAAACATAAATGACCAAAGAAATAAATGTTAATCAAGGACTAATATTTTTTCCTTAGGTACCCGTTTATTAAAGGAAGTAGCACACCTATAATTAAGAACTATTGTTGTAAGAGAAAGTAAAAACAGTTTGGGTGAAGAAAATTGTATAGGGATTGTATACGCATTTTTTCCCCTTTGTTTTATATGCTTCAGTGACGGGATGAAAGGTTAGACTCATAAGAACTCTGGGGTTGATAATGGACATGTTATGGTGTAGAAAATTCTGAGACTTTTGAACCTTTCTTGAGTTACGGAAGTGAGGTTAGTTGACTACCTATATACATGTCAGGGTGAGAGAGAGAGAGAGAGAGAGAGAGAGAGAGAGAGAGAGAGAGAGAGAGAGAGAGAGAGAGAGAGAGAGAGAGAGAGAGAGAGAGAGGCCGCATTTGCATACACTTGTCCGTAAATTTCCCTCAACTTTATGCATCCAAATATAGGACAAAGATAAATTGCAGAAAATGTCTCTGGAACAGGTGGAAATCCAAGAGAAGGCCGAAGAAAATTGTTTAGTCCTCCCCTAACTCACTGGAGGAACCTGAAGGAATCTAAATGAGTTCAAATGAAGATAAAAAAAAAAAAAAATAAGAAGTCATACATTTTCAGATAATGTTTTATATATATACTTTTTTTATTTTGGTACTTTTTTTGCAGCTCCGTCTCTTTGTTACAGAATTCTTAAAAAAAGTTTGTCTATCATTTGGTTTTTGGGAGTTGTGTGTTTGGATAGTGAGATAGTTTCATATATTTTTTTCTTCTTATTGTACTTTTTTTTTTTGCAGCTCCGTCTCTCTGCAACAGAATTCATAAAAAGTTTGTCTATCATATGATTTTTGGGGGTTGTGTTTTTGGATAGTGAGGTACTTGTGGCGGGAAAATGGAGTGTGATGGTGATTGATGATTGATGATGAATATGGGAGTGACGATAGCGGTATTGAGAGCCAGAAACACAAACAACAAGAACAGCATCATCATCAACAGCCACAACAGCACGCAACACAACTACTCAACCATAGCAGACACTAACATAATCTCATCATGACTCATAATCGTGCAAGGAAACCAATCAGTAAAGCGCCGTGCGAGATACAAGAGAATGCTACAGAGAGCTCGCGGGGGGACTAGTTTTTGCAGCGGAGGGCACGGAGACAGGCGGATAGGCGAGCGGGGCGTTGCTTGACAGAGCCGTCGGGAGGGTGAAGGGGGCATGGCGGTGGAATATGCCACTGTCTCTTCCTGTATGTCCTTCCGCCTGTCTGTTTGTTTTCCGCTGTGATCTTTATCTTTAATATTATTACTCTTATCATCTTAGTTGCGCAATATTGATTTATTTATGTATTTATTTATGCATTTATTCTTGTTTTGTTTAGCTAGTGTCTGTGTGTGTGTGTGTGTGTGTGTGTGTGTGTGTGTGTGTGTGTGTGTGTGTGTGTGTGTGTGTCCTTTTTTTATACCAGCATGCACGCACCACTACACACACGTGGACACACACACACACACACACACACACACACACACACACACACACACACACAAGGAAGAAGGAAGGACGTGCCAGTCTTCCTGAGTCCTCTGAGCGGTGTCTTCCTTGTCGAGTCGCTTCCTTGAGCCTTTTTGTTCTTAATTATAGTGTGCAGGCAAACCTTCGGATCAAACTCGTATTTCGCTCTCGCCTTTGTCTTCGGGCAGTTTCGTTCACAGAGCTGATGTTTCCGTAAGGTAAAAAAAATAGTGTAATTCTAGTTTGAATACTTTTTTGTGCTAAGTTTTTAATGCTTGATATCTTCCCATCAGAAAAATCAAACTGCAATGCTGACTCTCCGACTTGCCTATCAGTATGTTATTCACCATACAATTATTAGTATGTTACGTGTTGCCCTTCCCCTTCTAAAAAAAAAAAAAGGCTGTCGATTTCTTACGGTTATATTTTTTTTGTAATATGAATTGTAAAAATGAAAAAAAAATATTTGCTTGTATTTTTCACCATTTGGTTATTGAAACAAACTAATTTCCTTTTCTTTGGACTCTATAGTCTATAACTTATTCGATCATGCTAATACAGTTTGCTTGCTGGATCTTTTTTATTTTTTACAACAAAGGAGACGGCTCAAGGGCAACAAAAAGTGCAAACAAAAAAAAAAAGACCGCTACATGCCGCTCCCTACTATAAAATAGTCTGAAAATGAAAATGACTGAAGTAAGGAAAAGGAGGCTGGGAGGGAGGCCGAGCGGGCGGTGAGATATAAGAGAGAGGCGGGGCATATCCATGAAGGTAACTATCTAATCATGCATCAGAAAGGAGAAAAAGGAAGAGAAAATTTAACAAGTAATTTTTTTCTCGTTCAAGTTAGTTTATATTTCGGCATCTCCGTCATTTTTTTGTCTATATTATATTTTCAATGCATATTTATCGAAGTTTTCTTTTATTCCCTTCTACATTTTTTCACAACTAGTAGAAAAACACAAATACATTTTTTTCCCTCTTCTACTTAGTTCTCATTAGTGGTGGTTAGGACGGCTCACTTATTCTTGGTTTCCTTTATTCTTTTTCTTCATAACGTGGAAATCACACATCATTATTTTTTTTGCCCTGATTCCTCCCTTTAGTGGGCGTCAGGAGGGTGGTCTTGAACAGTCATGCCAGATTATCGTACTCAGGCATCGCATTCTTCGGTTTCAGACTCCCAACCATTGCCAAAAAGACACCAATAATTAACCATTTAAACGACAGCTATAAATCATTAGTGTATTTGGGTCGAAAATTAGAAAATATGAGGCTGAGGACAACAGTCTGGCAACGTTGGTCTTGAAGGTGCTTCCTGTGGCCTCTCCGTCTGCCTTTCTTCCCTCTGCTGTCCTGCTGATCTGTGAGGGCCATGCTAGTATAGAGGTCAACGGGATGCCAAGGAGAGAGAGAGAGAGAGAGAGAGAGAGAGAGAGAGAGAGAGAGAGAGAGAGAGAGAGAGAGAGAGAGAGAGAGAGAGAGAGAGAGAGGTGGTGTCCCTTTCCTTCCTTTTTTCTTCCCTTTTTTTTTATCTCCTCTGACTCAAAGGAAAAAATGGCACAAAAAGTATCAAGTGTCTTGCTCACTGATTAGATTAGAGGACAGGAAGCTAGTGTAGTATTTTTTCAAACATTTTTTTCAATATTTTTTTATGTATTGTTATCATCATCATCATCATCACCAGCCTCTTAATTCAATACCTCCTTTTTCTTTACCTTTTCTTTTTAACTTTTCATTTTTTCTTTTCTTTTTTCTTCATATTTATCTCTTCTCCCCCTTCTCGTCTTCCTCACCAATCAAAAAAAAAAAGTTTGCGAAAGACACACAGACCTTTTAAGTATGAAACCAGAGAGAGAGAGAGAGAGAGAGAGAGAGAGAGAGAGAGAGAGAGAGAGAGAGAGAGAGAGAGAGAGAGAGAGAGAGAGAGACTATAGTCCACACAAAAAAACGAGGATAACGATGCAATTCATACACTGTCATGGCTTCATTCTTACCTTCTCACTCCAAGTTACATACAACCCTCATCTAACCTCATTGAAGCACTCCCCTTCCTCCCTCTCTCCCTCCATTCATCCACTCCTCCTTGTATGGTAACCAGGGCTGCGAGGGACGGAGCTAAGCAGTAGGAAGGCGAGGGAGAGCCGAGACGAAGTGGAAATAACAAATTGACCCCCTTGTTGGTGTCTGCTGCGGGGCGTGGTCGAGAGGCTGTGAAATACCACCCACTCCTGTCTCTCGTGGCGGGTGATAAACTGTTCCATTAAACTCGCTTGCAGAGGAGGCTGACCCAACGCTGCGGGAGTGAGGAATGGTCCAGCTTGTCTTGATGCATGTCTCGCGTCGCGGGTGTTGAAGGATGCACTGGTCATGTTGGGTTGTGTGCGTCTGTTATCACTTCATTAACTCGTTTTTGTTCTTGATCCGCGTGGTGTTCTTTGATTCATGTGGTGCTTGTGAGGGGAATGAGCGTTGTGCTTGTCTCTCCAATCAGTTCATTAGCCTGTTTTTATCGTGCTTCGTGATGTTTTCCTGCTGTGAGACTCTGGGTGGGTCCGAGGAATGCAGGAAGAGAACACGGAAGACAATCACCGCATTTTTTCCCCTTCTATTGGTATGGCATAAATCTCTTGAACAATCTCGATTCCGGGTTGATTTTCGTCATTAGTTTGCCCTTTCTTACTGCTTCCGCCCTTTCCTGGTGTATGATGCTTGCAATTCTGGGTCTTGATTTGCTTCTTTGTCATTGAATAGATTACGCAACGATTACCTTGCTCTCTTACCTTCTCTTGCGAGCTGGATCATGATAAGAAGCTACGTGACCCTGATGGAGGCAAACCGTGCATGCTAACCTGTATATTAAAGGGTCAGAGAACTTCACCCCACTGAAACCCACTCAGAGAAGTCCACGTGACGGATATGAGGACCGCGGCAAGGACAGCTAAGGATATGTTCCCTGCAAGAAACTTTATCCTTTTTTCTCTTCCTTTACGGCCTTGTTCGGAGCCTCTTTGGTGGTGGGGCGGCAGAGGATCCACCCTGAGCCTCCCACTGCCTCTCGCCTGGTAATAACGGAGCATCAGGATGAGTTCTTGTGCCGATGCTTCTTGCGGATGTCAGCAGAAGGCTATTTGAGGACCAGACGAGGCGTGGCGTGGCCCTGACGGCGCGACGAATCACAAAGAGCAAACCAGTTGCCGTACTGTGCTTCTAGGTCGTCTGCCACCTCGTCTCTTCCATCTACTTGTCCTCCTTCTGCCTCCTCCTCCTCCTCCTCCATCTTCTTGTTAATCTCCTCCTTCACCTCCTCCTTCTCCTACTCTTGCCCTGACGACGCGACAACCACAAAGAGAAAACCAATTTGTCGCGCTGTGCTTCTATGTCGTCCACCGCCTTGTCTCTTCCATCTCTTTGTCCTCCTTCTGCCTTCTCCTTCTCCTTCTCCTCCTACTCTTACCACCACTACTACTACCAACTCCTCCACCTTTTCTTCTGTCTACTATTACTATTTCTTCTTTTTCCCCCTCTTTTTATCTTCTCGTGGCCTCGCTGTCAACAATGATCAATGACTCTTGCGGTTTTGAGGTCCCGTCAGAGGCGCCTTCTGGGTGTGTCGGCGTGACGCACAGCTCGAGGCGGAGAGCTTAAGAGGAAGAGGATTGTGTGGGGCGGGTCTTTGTGGGGTTGGGTTGCAAGTCATGGCCTATCTTGCGTCCGGGACTCGCTGGGGGACGAGGAAAAGGGGGCAAGGCGGCAGGGGTTAGAGGTTCAAATCTGACAAGGGTGGTGAGGCGTGAAGGCAGGGTGAGAGGGGAAACGGAAGAAAGGAGGGCGCTGAAGAAGGAGTAAAGAAAAAAGGGCTGAAGAAAAAGGAGAGAAAAGAAGTATGCTGAGGACTGAAGGAATGGGACAGAGAGGAAGAGAGGATGGTTTCTTCTGCTGCATGCCATACCCTCTGCCTTTCATCTTATTTTGGTGGGGTTAGTGTGTATTTAAAGCGAGGGAAAAAATGAAAGATAAGAGGTGGAAGAAAGAGTTACAATGAGAGAGAGAGAGAGAGAGAGAGAGAGAGAGAGAGAGAGAGAGAGAGAGAGAGAGAGAGAGAGAGAGAGAGAGAGAGAGATTAACGAGGTAAGGAGAGGGAGAAAACGAGGGGGGTAAAGAAGAACGGAATGCATGTATGAGAGAGAGAGAGAGAGAGAGAGAGAGAGAGAGAGAGAGAGAGAGAGAGAGAGAGAGAGAGAGAGAGAGAGAGAGAGAGAAGGAAGTAATAACAGCAGCATAACATTTCACGCTTCATCAAAATGTGGACCAGTTTGCCTTTAAACACACACACACACACACACACACACACACACACACACACACACACACACACACACACACACACACACACACACTAAATAAATGAACCTAACCAAACCTAGAATTACGTGTCTTTTTATATATGTATTAATTGTGCACGTGTGTCTGTGTATACAATCAAACAGAAACGAAAAAAGCAAGTAAAAAGAGCAATGACAAAAACACCGGGAAGGGAACGAACGAAACAAGGTTAACCTTTGAAATTATGAAAACACAAATGGACCGATCCGTGGTGACAGCCGTGAGACTTGTGGGAGCATTAATGTCTGGGGCGTGAGCGTGGACGAGAGGAGGAAATGGCGAGGAAGAGAAGGTGACCGTGAAATTGGGCAATATAACACTACTTAAGAGAGAGAGAGAGAGAGAGAGAGAGAGAGAGAGAGAGAGAGAGAGAGAGAGAGAGAGAGAGAGAGAGAGAGAGAGAGAGAGAGAAAGACAGAGAAAGAGAGGGTGACCGTGAAATCGAACATCATTTCATTCTGCTGCTTAGAGAGAGAGAGAGAGAGAGAGAGAGAGAGAGAGAGAGAGACGAGGAAAGTGTGACCGTGAAATTGAACGATATCACATTCTGCCGTTAAGAGAGAGAGAGAGAGAGAGAGAGAGAGAGAGAGAGAGAGAGAGAGAGAGAGAGAGAGAGAGAGAGAAAACTTCACTCCAGGGAATAAAAACCTATAATTGATTTTCACTAACCCAACCCCCCCCCCCCCCCAAAAAAAAAAAAAAAGCGAAAGGGAGTGAATAGAAGCGGGGATGAAATGTGAGCAGTAATCAAGGTCATCAGTTATCAGGCACGAAGGTTATCTGCGTCTGACGTGAAGGATTAACGAAGCTAAGAAAGGAGAAGAAGGTCAGGAGTCGAAAAAAGTATATGATTGCAAACACATCTTAACTTTGAGTCCTTCCCTCTCTACTTCCTTCTTTCCTTGTTTCTGCTTTCTTATCTTTTATTATTTTGTCATCTTCTTCTTATCTTCCATTCCATCCCTCTCTCCTTCCTTCTTTCCTTGTCTCTGCTTTCTTATATAATTATGTCAACCTCTTGCCTCTCACCTCGCCCTTCCAACCCTCCCTCCTTAGTAATTATCATATTTTGACATAAACAAGCCCCTCGCCTCTCAGTCCTAATTTCTAAACTTCATCTACTCTTTTTTTTCTAATCCAAGTTTTTCCTGCTTTCTTCTCATGTTGTTATTTTTTTTTTTATCTCTTCCAATCTTACTTTTCTTCCTGTTGCTTTATGTGTACCTTTCTTCCACCTTGCATCCATCATATCTTCCCTAACCTCTATCGTTCATTTATAAGAATACCATTCCGGTCTAGAATACCATCATTTCTATTCTTTTTCTTTCCATCTCTCAGTATTTGAAGTTTCTGCGAATTTGTCACATCTGTTTGAAAAGGACTTTGCTGTCTCGTTTAAGAACCGTTTCAACTTTATTTTTTTGTGTGTGTGCGTGTGTGTGTCCTTACTGCAGTTTATCGGCCTGTCAAGAAAGGACGTTTGCAGCTTCCTCCCTCTCCTCCTCCTCCTCTTCCTCCTCCCCAGTTTAAGGTATGACGTCAGTATAATATTTGCCTCCTCCTCCTCCTCCTGTTCCTCCTCCTCCTCTTCCTCCTCTTCCTGCTCCTTCTTCTATTTTTTTCTTCTTTCGTTTTCTCTTTAATTACATGGTTTTTTTAATTGCAGCTTCATCTCGATGTGCCCACAATGAATTCTACCCCAGCCCCCGCCCCTTCCCTTTACGTTCCTGCCCCGCCCCGCCCCGCCCCGCCCCGCTGCCTGTTACCCTTCACACAGTTTTAATGAGAAATTGTAGTTTGCCCTTGAGTCTGCCTGTGTGTGTGTGTGTGTGTGTGTGTGTGTGCGTGTGCGTGTGCGTGTCCGTCCCGTCAAAGGCCAAATATTAGGCAGGTGAGTGAGCCTTGTCTTCCTTGCGACACTCTGGCCGAATTTGGAGTAAGGTGAACTGGAAGGCTCGCGAGGCATCGAGACAGAACGCGTTCATCAAAATACTTCCCAGAATACAGGAAAAAAAACATCTACCCTGATAAACCAATGGCTGTACGACTCATGCCACTCCCCCTGAAGAGAAACTTGTGTAATCCATGTATCCTGCTGGCCCTGATATACGGTTCTGAAACTTGGAGCCTCACGAATATTTTGAGAGAAAGCGAGAATCGGACAAAGAAGAATGGAGAGAAAAAAATGCCGGTTTAACATGATGGGACAGAACCGAGCAACATGGATTCGGGTACAGACAAATGCCAAAGATATTTTAATGATAACTGGGAATAATTAATGGGTATGGACAGGTCATAATCATGCGTGCAACTGATAAGAGAGAGAGAGGGGGGGGGGGAATTGAGGAGGAGCCTTCACCCCCGCCGCCCCCCTCTACATGCCTCGCTGCCCCCCGCTTGCTTCACACCTGTCCTGCACCCCACCTTCACCCCTGCCCCCTCGACCCCACCCTTCTTTAACCCCCCTCTCTTCCTATCTTCCTTTTTTCTCCTTCCATCCTTCATTTAATTCTTCCTTTATTCCTTCACGTTAATTCCTGTTCCCTGGTGATTGTATTTTCTTCTCTCCTCTTTTTTTCTCATATGTTATCTTCATTCTTCCCTCCATTCTTTTTTTCTTGTCTCCTTTATTTTCTCCTTCATTCCTTCGTTCTTGATTAAGTTTCATCCTTCACCTTTTCCTCTGCGTTATTTTCCCTTCCTTTCTTGTCATCTCTCTCTCTCTCTCTCTCTCTCTCTCTCTCTCTCTCTCTCTCTCACACACACACACACACACATCGGCGCGCATTTTTTCCTTTTCTTGATTAGTAACACCGATGTAATAAGTCTTCCATCATTTAAGTCATCGTCCGCGGCCTTAAAACATCTACCAACCAATCATTACGGTATTATGCTCGCTAGTCTGTTCGCATGCACTGTCATTTCCGGAGCCTGCTATTTATTTTTTTAATTTTTTTTATCCTCCACGTTTGGACCATCGAGCAACCTTTACATCTCTTTGCGCATGCGCCGGAATGTTTGCCAGGAGAAAGCAGACATTAGTTTTACATTTAATTTCTCTTACCTTAGATACACGTAAAGACGACTAATAACAATAAGTAACTCTTTATAACATACTAGAGAAAAACTGACTTGAAATTTGTATACTTTAAATATATGACCGGTTTAAAATTAGTTGGCAAGTCAGTTTTGTGGGAATTGATAAACAGAGGATATTCCTTTTTTTTACCCTTGGACTTTTAATACTTCAGAATTTGCCTTTTTGACATGGTTAGGATGATATTTTACTCAGAAGTCAATATGCATACAGTTTGAGCGAATGGCCGGGAGATGGGGTTGGGAGAGCTGGGTCGAGTCAGGAGTAGTTACCAGTAGCATCCGGCGCGTGTTTGCATATCGGTTTGTGTACGTGACTTTGTGCTTCTTTCCTGGTTCTGACGTGACCCCCAGCGTGCCCCAGGAAATGTAATATTCGAGTCTCAGTGCAAGAAGAGCTGTAGAGGACGGCGTGGTACTCCTGAGGAAGGGGCAACGCTGTGGGGTGTGAAATATTAAAGTGAAATGGGTTTCGGCTGACTGAGGAGTGATGGACGAGTGGCTGCCGAAGATGGAAGGTACGAAAAGGCGAATGTTTTGCTTTATTGTGTTATTCATTGCATATCTTTGTTTTACCTTAGTGTTTCCTTCCTCCTGTGACTTTACGTAATATTTGAGTCAGTTACTTGTGTATATTCCTCAGGGTGATAGGAATAGTATGTTAAGGAAGTGATTATTGTTGTAAGACGTGGACTCCGCGCTGCGCATGTTGACTTTCATCTGTCAGAAATACCGTTCAAATTCTTAACATTATACATTCGATTATTGCTTTACCTGTGACAATTATGATTTGATTGGGTATATTAGGTATTAAAGCCGCTTATGAGAGAGAGAGAGAGAGAGAGAGAGAGAGAGAGAGAGAGAGAGAGAGAGAGAGCATAAACCTCACGTCTCGAACGCAGGGAGTCTCGTCTGCGTGAAGCTTCAAACGCACAAGAACTCTTCCTCCTCTCCCAGCTCCCTCTGCCTTCCTCTCTTTATTCTAATTTTCTTGTTAGACCCATCTCTCCTTTCCATCCCATTCTCTCTCATGCTTTTCGCTCCAATCCTATCCCATATACCTTTCATCCCCTCGTCTCTCCGCCCCTCTCTTTTTCTTTTCTCTCCTTTCCTCTCTTCATTTTCACTCATACCTTATGTTAAATTATTTTACGCTCATATTTTTATCACTTTTATTCTTTTATTTTGAGAGAGAGAGAGAGAGAGAGACGTGACATCATTCATGCATGGAATTTTCTCTTCAGTATTGGCTGACCTTGTGTAGTCTCTCTCTCTCTCTCTCTCTCTCTCTCACCCCCCCCCCCCCCCTCCACGCCGTTGTCTGAGCTGGTTTGTCTCAAGGTCGAATCATCGCCCCGCCCCGCCTTGGCCCCCCCTTCTCCCCCACCCCCAGTCTCCCTCCCTCTCCCCCTTTTTTTTTTTCATCTCCCCCACTCCTCCCCCCACCGTCTCTTCCCCCCTCAACCACTCCCCCTCCCCCATTATGAAGACTCGGGGACCATAAGAGGCCAGTCCAGTATCCTTGTCGGACTCTCACCCTGATTCCCTCCCCTCTCCCCCTCACCCTCCCGCCCGCGGCCGTCCTCCTCCCTCACTTAAAGTCCCGTTGCTCTCCCTGAGGCATATTCCTGTAAGGTATCTCTGGAATACGCCTCCCGGACACTCCCTCACGCCCTGATCAACATTCTCACCGTCTCGCTTATTTTGTTTAATTACTTCAGCGACGCCTATCTGTCTCTGACCACATTGCACACCTGTTCTTTGCCTCCACTTACCACCTATTCATTAATCTAACCTATCCACTCGTCTTACTCCTACCTATCCTATTGCCTGTACCCAATTTTAATACCTTCCCCTCACTCAATTAACCCCCTTACTTAATCTATCTCACCATTCCACTAGACCCACTTAGCTTGCTTTACACTTAACACACTTTACACTTACATAATTACTTACTAACAAACACATTAATAACACGTTCCATTCAGTCAATTTCTCACCTCAACCTTCTTTTATCTATCATCCTCATCACTCTACACATACATCCACTTTTTTGTATCATACTCCTGACGTTATGGAAGGAACAAAAACTTTATCTTCCGCCTTCCTTATCCATTAACATTCTTTCCATTACGTGACTCACTCTCGCTTTTGTTTTCCGACTTATCCATTCCTCCCTCCGTTCCCCTATTTGATCACCCACTCACGTTCGGCATACCATTAAAGTACTTCCTTATCACACTGTAGGCATACCATTAAAGTATCTCCTTATCACACTCTAGGTAACTCTGATCACCCACCTCACGTTCGGCATACCATTAAACTACTTCCTTATCACACTCTAGGTAACTCTGATCACCCACCTCACGTTCGGCATACCATTAAACTACTTCCTTAGGTAACTCTACGCTCCTCCCACGTCACCGTTAAGATTTCCATATTACTTGATTCCGTCCCTCTCCCTCCTTCTTTGCACTTTTTCCTTCTATCTCTTTTACGTCATGCGCTCACTCACTCACTCCCTTATTAACTCATGCAACCCAACTCTTCAACAATTTAGCTTTTAGTATTGCTCCATTATGTCCCTTCTTCACATATTTCTCACTCATTTCCCCCTATTTCTCTCACTCTTCGTTTTGTTCTATCTTATCACTCTCTCATTTACTCCTTTCCCACCTTAGAGACTCAACCCTATTCACCACTCTGATTCTGGCCACTCCACGATCTCCATTCTCTAAACCTCTCACCCCTGCATTTCTTTTCCTGGCTTATTCTTCTCCCTCATTTCATATCATTCATCTACCTCCTTACTACCCGAGAAACCTTATTCCTTTCAGCTTCCAGTGTTACTCCATCGTCATCCTCCGAATCTCTTCCCCTCTTCCTCTTCTTTCTCCTCCTCCTCCTCCCTCCCCTAGCAATCTTCCAGCATCACCTTCCTTTTATAGCCTGTAAAGGGTGATTAAATACCCCTCTACCTTTTATTCCACACCTGCTTAATCAGTTTTAGTACCTTGTGGTTGCTAATTTCTCACCTGTAATTATTTTTTTCATGGCCGTCTTAACTTTTTTCAGTCATTCATTTGGACTAATTTTACTCTCCCTCCCTCCCTCATTCTTCCCTTCCTTTCTCCCTCCCTCCCCCATTACACTCGCCCACCCATTCATTCGCGCCCATGACCACCTCACCCCTTTACTATTAACTACCTTCCTCTCTCCCTTCAATTCACTCTCCCTTTCGGCCCCTTCCGTCCCCTCCCTTCCCACCGTCCTTCCTCACCTCCCTTCCTCCGTCTCTCCCGCTCTTTACCTTTCTTACCTCCTTGACTTATCATGCTCTCTAGTTTCAGTTTTTTTCCCTCCATGTTGTGTTGCCTTGCCATTTATTTATTTATTTATTTATTTATTTATTTACTTGTTTGTTTATTTATCCTTTCGGTTATTCATTCATGCATTCGTTCATATTGTAAGTTTTTTTGTGTATTTTTCATTTGGTCATTAATCTTCAATAAAAAATCTTCACAATGGTTACATAAATCTGTCTCACACGTGTTTCTCAAAATTTCAATCCCTTCCTCAATTCCTCCTCTCCCTCCCTCTCTCCCTTCCTACCCCATTCATCCGTCCTTCACCCCCTCCCTTCACCCTCCTATCCATCCCCCCCCCACCAATGCCTCCTCCCTCTCATCCAACCCTTCCACCCACCTCACCACCTCCACCCCATCGTCACACGCACTCACGAGACAGAAACAACGCAACCACAGCCCTCGCAACGCTCGTCCGAGGCAGGAATGCAGGGACCACGACACAACTTTGTTGGGATGGGCGTGGCTGCAAGGGGAGAGGGAAGTGGGGGAGGGGATATAGTAGGGGGACGGGGGGAGGTAAGGGAAGTAAAGTTAGGGAGAGGGAGAGGCGTGGGATCGGGATAACAAAGGGGAGAGGATATAAAACAGAGGAGGGAGAAGAGAGAGAAGGGAATGAGGTAGTGTAAGTTAGATAAATTGATTGAAAAGATGAGTAAATGCAATTGTGTGTGTGTGTGTGTGTGTGTGTGTGTGTGTGTGTGTGTGTGTGTGTAACGTAAATCCGTTCTGAATTAGAGATAAAAACCAATGTGAGTTTATAAAAGATATGTTAGTTTTAATCATGAATAAGTCTAAGAAAAATAAGAGTCCTTTACTACTACTACTACTACTACCTGAACTATTAAAATCTCCTTAATAGTACTTCCTACACTTGGCCCCCCTTCCCCCCTCCCCTCCGCCCCCTTCTCTTGGTAAGCAACACACAAAAAGAAGTGGTCCTAATCCAAAGAAAACGGGAAGAGTTTGGTTTTCTACGATCAATTGCATGTGGGTGACTTAAATAAAAGCACATCAAGAAGTTTTCTACCATGCATTTACCCCGCTAACTGAAGTAGATTCCACGCAAGAGATCTTTATGTCCTTACCTGAGTGTATCTTGATAGTTATAGACACAAAAGCGACGAAGATCTTATCACGTGTTGCTAATGGTAAATCTTATCGGTACTATCTTATTAATCAACATTCAGTGACAGCTTAATCACAGGAGCGTAAATATCGTGTCATTGGGCTAATTTCTTGATCCTGCTGTTGTTATTTATCAGTTGCAAATTAGGTTTTAGTTTCAAAATGAGGTAACTAATGATTTGATGTCCTCGATAATGTTATGGTTAGATGTCCTTCAAATTTATGTAGCCTATAGCAATACCATCCATTTTAAATTATGACTGGGCATCTGAGTAAAGTTTGGGTTGATTTATATTAGGTAATTTTAAGGGCTAACTTTATTATTATTTTTCATTATGTGTAAAACGTATTTATTTCTTTAGTATGTTAAGAGGGTTATTTCTGTAGCTTAATTATGATTCCCGATGTATTTTTTTCTTATTGTTTTTCGTTTATATTTAGTCTTTCTCCTACTTTCCCTTTCTCATATCCTTCACTCTCCCTTCTTTACCTCCTTTCCTCCATTTCTCACTTCCTTCTCTTCACCCTTCCTTCCTTCCCTCCTTTCCTCCATTTCTCACTTCCTTCTCTTCACCCTTCCTTCCTTCCCTCCTTTCCTCCATTTCTCACTTCCTTCTCTTCACCCTCCCTTCCTTCCCTCCTTTCCTCCATTTCTGACCTCCTTCTCTTCACCCTTCCTTCCTTCCCTCCTTTCCTCCATTTCTTACCTCCTTCTCTTTACCCTCCCTTCCTTCCCTCCTTTCCTCCACCCTCCCTCTTCCCCACCCTCCCTAATCATTATGTTACACTCGAGATTATGTAAACTTCACTCCTCCCTCTCACCTCACCCTCCCTTTTTTCATCTCCTCCCCTCTCCTCCCATCCTCTCCCACTTCAACCCTACGTCCTCCTCTCCCTCTCCTCCCCTCTCATTAATCCCTTTTTTTGTTTCGATGGGGAACCAAACGACCTTGCATATACACTTAAGAGGAATGAGTAAAGGGAGGGGAATGGGGAAGGGAAAAGAGAGGGGGAAGCGGGAGGGGAAGAGTGGGATTGAGGGGAAGATTGAAACATAAGACCCTTGTTGTTACTAATGGGAGGAAAAAAGATCATTGTCTATGGGAGATATGGTGGAATGAAGGGGAAATGGGAAGGGTGTGGGGAGGGAGGGGCAGAAGTGAGAGTTAGGTCATGTCCTGCCCAAAGCCCTGACCTGACTTTCCCTTCTGCTCCTCCCTCCCCACACCCTTCTCCTTTCTTCTTGCTTTCTTGTTTTCTTCCTCCTCCTCCTCCTCCTCCTTCTCCTTCTCCTTCTCCTCCTCCTCCTCCTCCTCCTCCTCCTCCTCCTTCTTCTTCTTCTTCTTCTTCTTCTCCTTCGCCAACCTTTTAATTTTTTTTTACTTTACTTATACTTCTCCTTTTTCCTCTTCCTATTTATTATAACTATTCCCTCTCCGATGCATATCAAGGCTTTTTTTTTGTGTGTGTGTGTGTGTTTGTGTCCGAGTGTGCGTGCGTGCTCGTGGGTGCTTGCTTGTGCGTGCTTACTCCTGGTCAGATAGGCAAAATGATAAGCCAGCACCGGGTAAAAGGCATCACAGTTATACTTAATGGAAAATAAACTAAGAAAAAAAAAACTATAAAATCAACAATGAACATCACGCGATTGTACTCTATGCTTCTTTCCTCTATGACCTCCCCCCCTTTCCCCTCCCCTCTTCTCCCCTCCTTCCCCTCCCCTCTCCACCTCTCCATCCACATACCCACCAGCGCTACCAGATTATCGTACGCATAACATTGGATTTTTCTGGCCCATAAGTATTGCAAAAAACGGTATCAATAATTACCGATTTTAACAATAATTATAAATGCATATCGTTATCTTTGTGGGTGCGATAGTTTTTGGTCAGAAATCGGCAAAAACAATACGCCAAGTACGACAATCTGGTAACGCTGATACCCACCAACGTTTACTCCCTCTGGACAAAGGTCAGTAAGAGGCGGGTGAGGGAGAGATTAGGGGAAAAAAAGGGGTAATGATGTTAAATTCCACTCACTTATACGTTTCTCCGCAGCTGTCTCTTACTTCATCTTCTCCCCCGCAAGAAAAAAAAGTCTTGATAGAAATGTATAAGAACGTCTGTCCTATCACCTGTCACCCCGTTTTCCTCCCGTTCTCCTTCATCTCATTTTCCTCCCTCGTCTTGCCTTACACTCCCTTTCCGTAATCCAAGAAGCATCGACTTGAGTGACAACGACAACACTTCAAATAACCACACAATCAAAGCCATGATGGTGGTAGATGGTAGGTGAATGAGATGGAACGTGGGCAGTGTGCGTAGTGTAGATAGTGAGTGGTAGGTGGATGGTCAGGGTGGAGGTGGGCAGTGGTAGGGTTAGGTGGATGCTCAGGTAGGTGGGCATGGTGGGCAGTGGGCGTTTAAGGTGAGCGAGGTCACCTTTATGATGCACGGTAAGAAACACGAGGCAGCGGTACATGCGAGGACAACCTATCCACTGAGGGGGAGGAGGAGGAAGAGGAGGAGGAGGGGGAGGAGGATGAGGAGGAGGAGGAGGGCGGAGTGAATGGGGGAGAATGTTATGCATGAGAGGTCAGGCAAAGGCGGGTCCTGCTAGCTTTCTTACCTGTTTACCTGCTTGATTAACCTTTGACCCCACGTGACCTTGACGGAGGGGGGGGGGAGGGGGCGTGTGTGGGGGCGGAAGAGTGGGGATGGACGTGGGAGGCGGGGGAAGTGTTTGGAGTGTGTGTGTGTGTGTGTGTGTGTGTGTGACATGTAGAGATATTTAGAAAGAAAAGAGATAGGCATGGATAAATTGGAGACAAGGAAGAGAGAGAGAGAGAGAGAGAGAGAGAGAGAGAGAGAGAGAGAGAGAGAGAGAGAGAGAGAGAGAGAGAATATATATTTTTCTAAACACTCACTCACCTATATACCTTGATTAGTCACGCCGACACACACACACACACACACACACACACACACACACACACGGAATGACAGGAGAATGTGAAGAGTACTAAGCTGAAGAAACTGCATGTGTTAATCAGGAGGGGACGGTATATTGCGTGGGCGTTACTTGAGAAAGGAGACAGGCTGATGAGTTTATGGGCACGGCAGAGGCGGCTTCACACGCTACGATGCCTGAGACCTTGCAAGAACGCATATCACTGTTTGAACCGACACACCAGGGTTTAAATATTTTGATACTACGCTGAGATGCTTCCCGGGACTTATTTTTCAAAGTATAAAGGTGTGACCAATTGCAAACCCATTGTTGCCGTACGGAAATGAGGAGGAAATGTATGTACAGTCTCGTTATGTGGGAGCCAGTGTTACAGTGTGTGTGTACATGGGTGACGGGGTAACATGTGCCATTACTATGTTGTCACTACGGCCCTTTGTTTCTCATCGTCCTAATCTGTATCCTCTATATGATCTTCCTCCGCGCACTCGCTAAGTATCCTCGCAAAATCGTCCTCGAAACTGGGAAAAAAAACACATATCAGTTGAGCTGTAGACCAATTTTTCACTCCGCTCAACGCCTCCCACTTTCCTTAGTTCCACACACGATCTACCGACACCCCGGGACCCTTTTTATTTCCCTTCATCTTCACCATTTTTAGAGACGAACCACCTAACCGGAACTGACGCCCTCCCGCTGCGCTGCTACGGATCACTGCATCGCTGACCTTTCTTCTGTTTCTTGAATGGGGCGGTGGCGGGAGAAAATCCTACGACCTCTATTGAATTTAGGATATACGGTTTCTCCCTCTCTCTTCCTCTATATAACCGTCCACAAGCCGTAGTCAAGGCCGCTAAACTGTATCCTCTCCCAAGCCATGTGACATCCTCATCCTGTCCTCTATCTGACAATTTAGCAGGAAAGGCGAGACGGTCCCTCCTTTCCTTTGTAACATTGAGATAGTTTCACCGTTCCACCAGATTCGTAAGCTCCCAAACCAAAGACAAAATACTATGAAAAGTTCCTGTGTAGTGTTTAGTGTTTGTATAGACGGCAGGAAATTTGAGTAAACTACACAGGAAATTTCTTTAGTATCGAAGGGCAAGTCAAAAATCTGAGTATTATGGAGAGTATCGTTTGGTTTGGGCGCTTGCCAAGATAATGTGTTGGTACTGGCCTTTGATAGTATTGATCCATTGTGTTGCTTTCATCTGAGGATTAGTGTTTCTCTTCGGTGATTCGTTCCAGCCTTCTGTGCTCTGTGCGGAAGAAGGGGGTGAGGCGAATGGAGATATTGGTGATGACGATGGTGCTTCTTGTGGTGGTGGTGAACTGGTGATGGTGTTGGTGTTGGTGACGCAGTGGTGGTGGTAATGGTGGTGGTGGTGGCAGTGGTGGTCAGGCCTGGCAAAGGTCGCTTGCCTATGCTTCTCGTGACCTTTATGGTGGACTACCGTAAGGCTGGTTGCTTTTTCCTCTCTCTCTCTCTCTCTCTCTCTCTCTCTCTCTCTCTCTCTCTTTTTCCTATGCATATTTTACCCCTTTAACCTTTCTTTCACCTTCCGGCCGAGATTTCACTTCCGTCAATGAATTGGCAACAAATCCCGTTTTCTCTGAGTCTTTGGACCTTTTATCTGGCAAACTATCTTATAATTCGTAACCTCCTTCAGCCTTGTAATTTTTTCGCAATACCCTCAATTATAAACTGGTATTATACACACATTCAATCAAGCGGAGGAAATTCACGTAATAGACACGCCTTGGGTCTTCATATTATAAGACAGTGTACAAACATGATGGAGCGTAAATGAAGGAAGATAGGAAAAAAAATAGGATGAGGGATGAAACACAAATATGAATAGAATGATGTGGAAGGTAGATATTAAAGTTAGTGGAAGATAAGACTCATTATGCGGAAAAAGCGTTTGAATGATAATATAATGAAGGAGGAAAGAGGAGTGAGGAATCATGCTAAAAGGTAATTATTTAGTGGTTAGTGGAAGACTAGAGTGGGAAACAAAGGAGAAGGAAAAAAATGTGGTATGGAAGATATTAGAGACTCTGGGATGTATTAGTTGATGAGTGAAGGGAGAGAAAAAAAGAATGGAGGAAAGAGGGAAGAAGTTCAATTTGTATCTCATTTTAGTTTCTTCTTTTCTTGTATTATCTCTCTCTCTCTCTCTCTCTCTCTCTCTCTCTCGTTTAAAGGACACGAACACACCCAGATTACTGTTGTCTTCCTTTTTTGTTCCTTTCCTTGTTTTATTATTATTATTATTATTATTATTATTATTATTATTATTATTATTATTATTATTATTATTATTATTATTATTGTTGTTGTTAATGGTGATCATAGTAGTAATGGTAGTAATTGTTGTAGATTTTGTTGTTGTTGTTGTTGTTGTTGTTGTTGTAGCCGTACCTGGATCAACAGGAAGAGGTAGACGGCAGGTATCCTCACCTTGCTTCTCAACACCGTTATTTCTAGGTGCGCAGACACGATGAAGAGAGAAAAAGAGAGAGAGAGAGAGAGAGAGAGAGAGAGAGAGAGAGAGAGAGAGAGAGAGACTAAATCCAATGTAGATTAAGTTCCATAATCATCTTTAATTATTACCTTCTTTAAGATCACGAGACTAATGATGATTTCTCTCCACACCTTCACGCCTGTCATCTCATTCCACTTCGAATTATCATCTCTGTCTAACCCCACTCATCTCCTTTCACTAATACCGTCAAGTCATCAGGAGGAAAAGGAGGATTCAAAAGAGTGAAATACCAAAGTGGAGGAAAAGAACGAGGGAGAGAAGGACAAAGAAGAAAGTGAGAAAAACAAAAGAGGAGGATAGGAGAACGAGAACAGTAATGTCAAGGGAGGAGAAAGGTGAGGAAGAGGAAGAGGAGAGGATGTAGGTGGAGAAGGCGGAGTAGGAGGAGCAGGTGGTGGGGCTTAGGGCTTCCGAAGGGATATGACGCGACAGAATTCACCATTCAAGTTAGACAAAAGGTCAATTAAATGTCCATCTTGAATACCCGGAGATGAGGAGGAAGAGGAGGAGGAGAGGATGTACGGCCGATGGATAAAGTCAAGGAAAGGAACGGTGAAAAAAAAAGAGAGGAAATAAAGATACAAGAGAAAATCGGTGTTGAAAGGTGAAGGCTTAGGACAAAATGAAAAGAGAGAAAAGAAAAAAAAATGAAGAGGAGGAGAAGATTTGTTGGAGGAAATATAGGGATAACAAAGGAATGGAAGAAGTTTGGAGGTAATGACAAGGGGAGGAAAAGCAGGAGGGTCTTTTGTGGGAGAAAAAACTCAGTATTGCCAAGTAAGATGGGATGGAAAGAAATTTGGAGTTGATGTCAATAGGAGGAAAATAATAAAGAATTGTTGTTTGAAAAATATTTAATTAAAAGCAACTTAATGATACTAAAGAAAGGCTACAAAAAGATAAAGAGTAGATAAATATTTTTGACGCATCAAGACTATAGAACAAACAAAGGAGAAATGAGATAAAATAAAGAAAAAAATAGATGAAAAGATTGATAACAAGAATATAACCAAAGATGCGTAGGAGGGAGGTGAAGAGAGGCAATAAAGGTTAGGAAAAACAACGGAGGAATATCGAGAAGGGAAAAAATCAAGGTCGAAGGAGAGAGGAGTGTGGGAAAGCGAGAAACTCAGACCCGGATCCCTGCATTGGTCTTGCTTGTTACCTGATTATGCTCTGGAAGAAAGGATCCGGGATGCTGTTAACGAAATAGAAGGATAAAGGAAAAAGGAGTTACAAGAGCATAGTAGAAGGATAAAGGAAAAAGGAGTTACAAGAGCATAGTAGAAGGATAAGGGAGAAAGGAGTTACAAGAGCACAGTAGAAGGATAAGGGAGAAAGGAGTTACAAGAGCATAGTAGAAGGATAAGGGAGAAAGGAGTTACAAGAGCATAGTAGAAGGATAAGGGAGAAAGGAGTTACAAGAGCATAGTAGAAGGATAAGGGAGAAAGGAGTTACAAGAGCATAGTAGAAGGATAAGGGAGAAAGGAGTTACAAGAGCACAGTAGAAGGATAAGGGAAAAAAGGAGTTACAAGAGCATAGTAGAAGGATAAGGGAAAAAAGGAGTTACAAGAGCATAGTAGAAGGATAAGGGAGAAAGGAGTTACAAGAGCATAGTAGAAGGATAAAGGGAAAAGGAGTTACAAGAGCATAGTAGAAGGATAAAGGAAAAGGAGTTACAAGAGCATAGTAGAAGGATAAAGGGAAAAGGAGTTACAAGAGCATAGTAGAAGGATAAGGGAGAAAGGAGTTACAAGAGCATAGTAGAAGGATAAGGGAAAAGGAGTTACAAGAGCATAGTAGAAGGATAAGGGAGAAAGGAGTTACAAGAGCATAGTAGAAGGATAAAGGAAAAAGGAGTTACAAGAGCATAGTAGAAGGATAAGGGAGAAAGGAGTTACAAGAGCATAGTAGAAGGATAAGGGAAAAAGGAGTTACAAGAGCATAGTAGAAGGATAAGGGAGAAAGGAGTTACAAGAGCATAGTAGAAGGATAAGGGAGAAAGGAGTTACAAGAGCATAGTAGAAGGATAAGGGAGAAAGGAGTTACAAGAGCATAGTAGAAGGATAAGGAGAAAGGAGTTACAAGAGCATAGTAGAAGGATAAGGAGAAAGGAGTTACAAGAGCATAGTAGAAGGATAAGGGAGAAAGGAGTTACAAGAGCATAGTAGAAGGATAAGGGAGAAAGGAGTTACAAGAGCATAGTAGAAGGATAAGGGAGAAAGGAGTTACAAGAGCATAGTAGAAGGATAAGGGAAAAAGGATTTACAAGAGCATTGTTATCTTAAGTTTTGTTGCATAGAAGAGTAATGGAAAGGGAGTTACCAGGCCATAGTTATCTTTAGTCCGTTTTTTTATAACAATATGAAGTCACTCGTTACTTAAAAATAGCTAGATTGAACGCTACCAAACTCAATCTTCCAGAACACACAGCCACACCAACGCCACTGTGGCTACTGGTTAACTTGATGTATATGACCACTTGTTATGTATTAGTGACTTAATTAAACATCACGGAAAAGCCATCTGCTAAAGTCTTCAATGATGGATGATGAACCTACATTTCTGGATGATATTTAACTTACAGTACGAGGATATATCATACGTATTATTGGCAGACTAAACTTTGCGAAATAATCTAGGAGAACTTTATTGTGGTTACAGTTTATCTGGAAATACTAAGCTGCTTGTTACGTATTACTGGATTACTGAACATTACGAAATAGTCATCTGCCAGAATCTTAGGTAATTTGGCTACTGTTTACCTTGAAACATGAGGTCACTTCTAACGTGTTAACGACCAAGCTGAACATTCTAGAACGTTAATCTGTCAGAACCTTAAACATTTCGGAACGTTAATCTGTCAGAACCTTAAACATTTCGGAACGTTAATCTGTCAGAACCTTAGTGATATTGTTTACCTTGAAATCATTAACCGTATTTATTATTGTTTTCGTCCCTCCTGCGTGCTGCGATAACGGTATTACTACGCCATATATAGGGAAGGAATGGCCGTTTTTTTCTATCATGGTGAGCAAGTTAGTGAAGGCTTGTAATTAAAGGTATCGGGATCAGTTTTTATTGTTGATATGAAGCTGAAAATACATGTTTGGCTCCTGAAGTAATATTTTATAGGTGGGTTGGAGAGAATATTTTGACTAGTAGATTTTCATATGTGCTGCTGTAGATGAATGTAGTAGTAGCAGTAGTTGTTGTTGTTGTTGTCGTTGTGGAGGTGGCGATGATAGGATATGTGGTTATTTTCGTTATTGTTGTTGTTGGTGGTGGTGGTGGCGGTGGTGACGGTGGTATTTTCATCAGAGGGACATTTACCAAGAGATAATACATGAATATCTTAATCATGCGTGGACTCTCTCTCTCTCTCTCTCTCTCTCTCTCTCTCTCTCTCTCTCTCTCTCTCTCTCACACACACACACACACACACACACACACACACACACACACACACACACACACACACACACACACACACATACAGAGAGAGAGAGAGAGAGAGAGAGAGAGAGAGAGAGAGAGAGAGAGAGAGAGAGAGAGAGAGAGAGAGAGAGAGTCTGGCTTCCTGCATGTCCTCCTCTCACCTTGACATTTCCACAGGTAACTTGAGGAGCTGCCTGCAAACACACACACACACACACACACACACACACGCACACGCACACACGCACACAGATAATTAAGGGGTGGTAAGCTTAGGAGAGAGGAGATGGCCAACAGAATAGAGGTAAATAAGGAAAGGGAGAAATTTCATGAAGGTAAGATTGAAAGAGTAAACGTGAGGATGTGAAAGGGTCGATAATATGAATAGTATATAGTCTTGTCGTGAGGTAAACAAGGGGATGGAAAGGCCAGTAAGAATGATGGATAAAGCGATAAGGATAATAGCCAGGTCGAGGGTGTAAGCGAATGGGATAATGAAAAGCTTGAAGTAGTAGAGACATTATGATTATAGAGTTAGGTAAGAAACATAAGATGACTACGAGAGCGAAAAAGAGACCAGGTAAAGATACAGGCGAGTAGAGTGAGTAATCAGTAAGAGCTCAACTTGAAGAAACTAGGATAAGGCGAAGAAAAATAGAGCGGTAAGAGGCAGAGAAATTTATAAGAGCAAGAAAGCAACGAGGATGTAAAAGTGGAAAGCGGGTTATATAAAGGAGAAACATAAAATAAGCGAAGGACAGTAATGAACATGGTCAAAAAAATGGGATGCGATGAAAAAAGCGGTAATAATTAGAGAAATGCAAAAGAGCAAGAAAGCATGGAGGAAATCATGAAGGCGATCGGGTTATACAAAAAGAGAAGTTAAAAAAAGACGAATGAGAGTTATTAACAAGTAATGAGCATGAAAAGAAAAACAGAACAGAAGAGAAACTTAAAGAGAACTTGGAAGGAGGGCAGAAAGTAAAAGTGGCAAGTGATGATAAAAAAGGAAAATACAATCAAAATAAAACTCAGGAAGTCGTCAGGTCATAAATTGTCAAATGAAGAGCAAGCAATAAATTAGTAGATAAATCAGTTAATCAGGTATTATTTGCATGTTAATAAGGAAATTGAGAGGCAAGTGAGAAGGCAGACAGGCTAGACAAGGAAGGATGGAGATAAGAAAGTGAAGGGTAGAAGTTAGATACACACACACACACACACACACACACACACACACACACACACACACACACACACACAGAGAGAGAGAGAGAGAGAGAGAGAGAGAGAGAGAGAGAGAGAGAGAGAGAGAGAGAGAGAGAGAGAGAGAGAGAGAGAGAGAGAGAGAACAGTCAGGAAGGCTTCAGTCCAAACACGAATAGAAATTGAGCAGAATAAAATGACTACTAAATATGCAGGTTAATAAGTTAATAAGCTATAATTTGCATGTGTTTGACTCTGACAGGAAACAAATAGAACATAAACAAGGAAAAGAAGAAAGAGGAAAGTAAGGAGAAAATCAAGTCATCTATTAAACTAATTTACCTGTCAGGGATACCAAACCCCTTTGCTCAGAGCCATGGAAGTTTAATAAAGGTGGATGCGGCAGTTACTTCGCGCGACTCAATAGCTTATGGAGTCCGCTGGGCTGTTGAGCGTACTGGCAGACATATTGGTGGAGGTTACTGTGCAAGTCCAAGTGAAATCATATCACCTTGTAATTTTAAACTTTTCGTTCCCAGAACTATAATTCAAGTCCGTTATGTAACTGGTCTAAGGTTTAATGAAGCAACTTACACAAGGACTAATACATACAGCATCCCTAGAGTCCACTGAAGAAAGGCATGCGTCTCTTAGATTTTCTTTAGTGGACTCTATGGATGCTGTATATATTAGTAGAGTCCACTGAAGAAAGGCATGCGTCTCTTAGATTTTCTTCAGTGGACTCTATGGATGCTCTATATATTAGTAGAGTCCACTGAAGAGGTGTCTTGTTTTCTTTAGTGGACTCTATGGATGCTCTATATATTTTCCTACACGACAATGCATGGTCAAAACAAGACTTCACACATTACTATTACCACCAGGAAAATGTGATTAGTGAACAGACCATCTGGAGGAGGAGGAGGAGAAAAAAGGAACTGGATCGGAAATAATATGGAGGAAGGAAGAACAGAACAGGAGGGAAAAAGAGTATCAGGAAGATGATATGGAAGAAGGGGAAGAGGAAGGTGGTGAAGGCAGCTGGACCGACACACTTCATACGACTGCAAAAAGGTCGTTTCCTTGACCTTGGGGGGGCAGGGGAAGAAGGTCAAGGGAGGGGGGGAGGCGTTCAGTTTTTTTTATGGAAGGGGGATAGAGAGGGATCGTAATGGTGAAGTAATGAGAGGAAATGGTGTCTTCCTATTGCTTTTGTTGTTGTTGTTGCTGCTTTTGTTGTATTCACTATTCTGGATTTATTTGTTTTTAACTTCGAATAGTCCACTGATATAAAGAAGGAGGAGGGGGCGAACAAAGAGAAGGAGGCGAGGACGGGCAAAGAGAAGGAGAAGGAAGAAGAGGCATGAGGAGGCGGAGGGAAGAAAGGAAGTGTTACTGTAGTACTTATGTGGATTTATGTTGCAGAATTACTCTCAGCAATTGTAAACGAGAGAAAGTAATGAGAGGGAGGAGACTAATTCATTAAAAAAATTTATCCTTGGAGGACATACAAACAAAACAATACACTAGCACAGCACAGCACATTTCGCTAACCAAACCAAACTAAACTAACGAAAACATACCAAATTAACAAGACATACCAAACTAACCATACTAAACACACATCAGACTTAAAATAACCAAACCAAACCAAACCAACCTAACAAAAACATGCTAAATTAACAAGACATACCAAACTAACCAGCTCACAACCGAGAGAGCCCAGGTTCGAATCCCGGGCGGAGTTGAAAAATTTTGGCTGCTTTCCCGATACCCTACGCCCCTGTCCACCCAGCAGTGAATGGGTACCAGGTATTAATCGAGTGTTGTGTCCCGTCTCCTGGGATCTGTTCCCTTCTCCTATAATTCCTTCCCCTTCTGTCTCTCTCCGGCATATGACCACAGATGTTGCGCCGACTAAACGAAACTTTCCAAACTTTCCAAACTAACCATACTAACAAAACACACTAGACTCAAAATAACCTCAATCCCCACGGAACAAGAGAAAAGAGATCAGATAAACCATAAATAATCACTTAAAGGCAGACCGTACACATCAGAGTATCAGCCACTGACCCCACTGAACACGCCAATTGAGCTTCGCGTCACCTAGGCAGCAAGAATAGAGTTGCCAAACCAGTTCCGCATTTCCTAAGGGGAGTCCCGGGTATGCGGCGACTCCTGTGAACCTTTGAGACACCTGAACATGCATACCTGGTGACGGGAAGTAGGAGGGGCGGGGGGGGATGCGTGTTTGTACCGTGATGTGGCACGAGTCCTGTGTGTGTGAAGGGGGGGGAGGGTTGTGTGGAGGGTGAGATGGGGCTATGTGTGTGAGGGGGGTATGTGTGGTGGTGGAGGGGGGGGGGGCTGTGTGTGTCTAGTCAATATTGTTATAACTTTTTTATATATTCTTGCCATTTGTTTTATCATATTTTTGCCTTCTGTCTGTTTATGTAAGTGTTTTATGATTTTATTATGTATAGTTATTCGTGTACTTATCTTCATTTAGTGTTTTGTGTTTATATTTGCTGATTAATTTATTTATATATTTGTCACCTTATTATTTTTTTCATACTTGGTGTCCTAGGTAGTGTATTTTTTGTTGTGTTTTTTAAGGTAGTTCTGGTCCAGTTAAATGTTGTTGACTTTATATCCTATACCAATAGTTTAACGCATAGGAGACAGCAACAGTTCAATATTCGTCCAAGCAGTTTTATTTATTTATTTATTTATTTTTTATTTTAGATATTTTTGTTCTCCTCGCTTCACTTCCCCTCTGCTTCCTCGTTTTCCTTACCCCAGGTTGGGTTGCGGCTTCCTCTAGCTGTTTTTAGTGGTTTCCTTCATCGTGCTCCACTTTTACAATAATAATAATAATAATAATAATAATAATAATAATAATAATAAGAAGAAGAAGAAGAAGAAGAAGAAAATATAATAATGATAATGGTAAAAGAAACAGAAAACGAAGAGGTGAATAAGAATGAGCACGCGACAGTAATCCATGTTTCCAGTAATACACATCTCAGGTACACACAATAAATTACAGGTGATGAGATGGGCGGTGCAGATGACAGGTGTGAGTGACCCATGACATCGCCGGGAGAGGGGGGGAGGAGGAGCTAATGTCAGGGCGCGTGAAAATGTGGCAGACAATTTAATGTTTTTCTTCTCCGTTGATATCGAGTATTCTTATTTTCGTTGCATCTTTTGGAAAACAGCGGTTAAGCATTTTTTGGTGAAGCATTTCCTTGTTTCTCCTTTTGCAATAGATCGTGTGCATAATTTTTTTTCTTATACCCTTCCTTCCTTTTTTTTTTAGCATCTTCCAATTTTGCAGTTTTGGTGTGTGTTCCGCCGTTCATTGGTGACGGTTAGAGTTTAGCGCATCTATATCTTCATGACGTTTATATTTTTCACTTTAAGTAGAGCGTAACGCAGATTTTTTTTTCGATATACGTAGTTAATTCCTCGCAATAGTAACGGGCTTTTTCAGTAGCGGGCTTTTTTTTCATTATTTTTTGTTTTGTTTTGTTTTTGCCCTTGAACTGTTTTCTTTACTGTAAAAAAAAATCAGCGGAGACCAACAATAAACTAGATCACTGAAAGCTTTAAAATTTATTAATATCTAGCTTTTTTTCTTAACCTTCCGATCCTTTTTTTTTTCTTTTTTCTTTACTTGTCAGTTGCTTCGAAGTAGGAAGCTGGACTAGACTGGACCTGAAGAGAACAAAAAGGGAGGAGGAGGAGAAGAAGGAGAAGGAGGAGGAGGAGGAGACTTGGAGGAAGAACAGGAAGAGGAGGTGATGTGGAGAGGAGGAAGCACTAAATGTAGGCTGAGACTTATGTAGGCTGAACGGCGGGGAAGAAGAGGGGCGGAGGAGGGAAGGGAGAAAGGGCAGGGGGACGGAGAGGCTACATAATTGGGTTTCCTTGGGAGGGATGCAAGTTTTACTCTTTTGGTGGTCGAGGGGGAAGAAGGAAGGAGCAGGAAGCGGGGCAGGAAGAGGCCTATTGCTGCCTGTCCTCGCCTCAGAATTATACGTGTAGGTTGTGCTCTGAATAATGTCTTCTGTTCCGGTGTGTGTGTGTGTGTGTGTGTGTGTGTGTGTGTGTGTGTGTGTGTGTGTGTGTGTGTGTGTCACCCTCTGTAGCTCATGTGTGGTTTGTAAGTGTTTTCCTTTTTTTATTGTTGATTGTATTTCTTCTATTTTGTGTTGCTGTATGCTGGATATTTGGAGTTTGGGAATAGCACAACTTGGTAAGAATTTTATGTTTTGTATACGTGTGTTGCTCTTACTGTCCATTGTTGGTTCTGCTGGGCTTGATGTGTGCTGATGCTCTGTTCTTGTTCTGCTGCGTCATGACTGTGTGCTTTCCGTTGGTCCTTTGCAGAATAGCTCGTTTTCTTTTCATTGTAGCTAGTTTGTCACATCGCTATTATGGCTTCCTCATATTTTGTTCTCAGTATAGCTTTTTGTTTCCTCTTTCATTACTCTGAGGCCCTCTGTTAGGCTCGTTGTTTCAGCTCTGTGGTCCCTAGAGTTTATTGTGTAGCTTCATTTTTATCTCAATGATCTCCGGGGTCTGCTGTGTCCGCCTAACCACTGGGTCGCTGCAAGGAAACGAAACATCAATCACTGTTATTACCGAGACTTGACCTACTGAGTTCACCTACGCCGCCGCCTTGTTCTTGCCCCAACCCGCTCTTCTTCTGCCTTACCCAGCCTCACCTTGCTCTTTTTAATCCCTTGAAGCTCTATTCTTAGGTTGTTGGAACGTTTAGGAGGAAGAGTGGCTGTAAGGAAAGAGTAAACATGTTTGACTGGGTAAAGAAGAATATGTGTTACAAGGAGGGCGAATAAGGAAAAGCGAAGTTGATTTACTAAACTCCGCCACTTGTTTCTTCCTCCTCCTTCTCCTCCTCTTCCTGTTTCTCCTTCTCTCCCTCCTCCTTCTCAGCCTTTTCCTCTTTCTTCTTCTCCTCTTTCTCCTGACATTTCAACCACCAGCGTAGAACAACGTTCGTATTGGAAAATCAATATGCAAGGCAGCAACCCTTTCCTCACCACCTTCCTCACCACCAGACCGCTTGTCAGAGGCGCTAAGTACGTACCCTGCCGTGTACCCAAACAAATAGAGGTATGAACCCACTCACAGGTGAACCACGCGAAAGAAACACAACCCTCCAGAGAGCCAGAGAGCCAGTCAGCGAGCCAGGCAAGTCAGGTGTGCAGGAAACAACAAAAACACGAGACACAAAGGAGACCCACAGTCGCGGCCACGCTTCACTGTGCATAACGAGACCTGTTTTGACTTTATGGCGCTGAGGAAGGAGGAAAAAAAACGGGAAGAGGAAAGGAAAACGGACGGGGAAGGATTTCATAATATTATCGTACGCATTCTTTTTGTTTTGACTTTGTGGTGCAGAGGAGGGAGAAAATAGAAAGAAAAAAACGTGAGCTGGAAAAGAAAACGGGCGCATTCTTCTCGTTTATACTTTGCGGCGCAGAAAGAAAAAAAAACGGGAAGACAAAAAAATTAAAAAAATGTACGAGGAATAATTTCATAATGTTATCAGACCCATTCTCGTTGTTTTATCTTTACGACTCAAAGAAAAGGAACAAAAGGGAATATAACTGAATAACACGTACGAGGAAACCATTCAAAACACTTTAACACATTCCCAGCGTTATATCTTCTCGCGTCGTGATCCCGAGACGTAACAAAAAGCGTATCGACAGTGACGGTCGAAGAAATAAAACGGATATATGATACACCCTCGGCTGATTTAGTGGTAGATATATAGTGTCTGTGGTTCTTTTTTGCGTTGTGGGAAGGAGGTAGTAGTAGTAGGGGAGGAGGCAGAAGTAGGGGGATTCTTGTGTATAGCGTAACGCGGAATGGACATAACATACATCCTCGGATAGTTTAGTAGCTATAGTGTCATTCGTTTTTTTTGTGTGTTTTTTTCTCTTGCGTAGTGGTGGTGATGGAGGTCGAGGAGTTGGTGAATAATATGGCAGACGCTGGTGGGAATGTGTGTTGAAAAGGTCTGGTGGAAGGGAATGATTCGATGAAAATCATATCCTTCCACTACACCTGGCAGAATTTATTATTTAGTGACGCCAGTGATGATTATCATTTATATTATATTAATATTACATACTTTTTCTTTTGCATCAGCCTTGGAAATGAAACTCATAATCGCAGTTAAAACATAAATTATGCAAGATTGGTGGCGAGGAATATGTATATGTGTATTAATTAGCTCCCTCATATGTACCTCCTTACAGATGTCTTATAATCCATAGACCTTGACCCTTCTGTTTTATCTAGAGCAGGAATGGAATACTGTAGCTCTTTGAAAATAAAAAGAAACTTTAATATTGTTTGAATTTCACATGGAATGTTAAAGACATTATTTCAAAGTCATCTGCCCTCAGACGAATTTGGACACTTGTCATCTCTTGCGACCCTGTGCCCCCACCTCTCTAGCCTCCTGGTGATAAGACTGCTACCCCCCCCCCCCCTCCTACCATCCATCCCTGTACGATCTGCTGTCTGCCTGTCGCCTGAGAACAAAGTAAACATTTGGTACTCGGTTTACTCAGTTTTGAAGTGTAATCATAGCCGAATCACACTCGGTTTGCAGACAGTACTCGGTTCCCCCATCACTAGGAATGAAAAGTTGGATGTTGTGCGTGGGTGGGTTGTGTATACTATTTCTTACTCTTTCTTGCTGCGCACCTTTCCGTTATGGTAAAGGGTTAATTGTTGTTTCTGGTGGAGGGAGTGTTGGTGTTGGCAGTTTGTTTGTGGTGATGGTTGGTTAAACAGTAATGATGGTGTTGAAGGTGGTACTTGGAGTGTGATGGGGGTCCTTGGGGTGATCCAGGTAGACAATAAACCTTTTTTCTCTCTTACAGTAAACCTCTCCACAAAAAAAAAAAAAACATTCATTGTTACTTTTTCATTTTATTTCCCTACTCAGTTTTAAGGAACTGACTTATCTTTGTAAAATTATTCCAAAGAGAAACGTTAGTTAGTCAGTCAGTTAATCAGCCGGTCAGTCAGTTCATCAATCAGCTAACCAGTAAATTAGTTCAGTCAGCCACTTAGTCAATCAGTCAACCAGTTTTCAGCCATTCGCCCACTCTCTCTCACTCACTCTCACTCAGGTAGCTTGTCATGTACCCTTCAACCCAATCAATCAGGCATCCAGCTAGTCGCGCAGCCAGCCCGGCACCTCGCCATCAGCCGGTCAGTCAGTCCAGAGTTTCCCGCGCCCCTCCCGTCACGCCGTGGGCCGGGTTCTTGTCTGGCCACCAAGGTCTCGTCCACGCCTTCCTTTCCTTGCTCGGGGCTTCCCAGTGCTAACTGTTCTGCGGTCAGCCCAGCCCAACCGGTCATCAGGGTGTGCCGCCGCTGACTACCCCCCCAACCAGACAGTCAGGCAGTCAATCAGCTGATCCTCACCACCAGGCGACCTTGCGGAGTATGGACTGTGCTGCGATAGGCTGGGTGAAGGTGCTTGCGGCCTAAATGTTATGTTTGGTGTTTTTGTTGTTTGCTGTTTCCCGGGTCGTCCAGAGTTCTGAGGCTGTTCCTTTTGCGCTCTTTATTTTTTCTTTGATTCTCTTTGTAAGTTTTTCCTTCTTTGCTTTTCTTTTCTTTTGTTAATTAGTATCTTTTTTAATTATCTTTTATTCTCCTTTTATTCGCGTTTTCTTTTTCTTTTCTATTCTTTTTATTATTTCTCTCCTCTCTCTCTTTATCCATCCATCCTTCCTTCCCTCCTCCCTTCCCTTTCCTCTTCTCCCTTTAAGGAAACATGTAACACCACACTGGGAAGCGAAAAAAAGGAAAAACGAACAAAATATATACCAGTTTGCTGCTTAAAGTTTCTCAGAGTCAAGAAGGATTACTAAATTTGACCTTACTGCAATGTGTTGTGTTTTTGTTTTTGTATTTTTACCTTCCAGCTTTATTATCTTGTTTTAGCCTTTGTCTCCGTGGCCCCAGGTATCCGCCCAGGTAAAGTACAGAGGTCAGGTGATATATATTACGTCCAAGCATAAGTTGTTACCTCGCTGAAGGGAAAAAAATGCAAAAAAAAAATTGTCAGTGCAGGGTAATCTTAAAGGTTGTGTTCGTAGGTTATTCTTGCGTGTTTTGCCTGTGTTGCGGTTTTTGTGTTGTGTTGTTTTGTGGAAAGGTTCTTGAGTGAGCTGACTTGCGGAAACTTTTTTTTTACTATCAGTGTCATTAATATGTTGATAATCCTCTAAACTTATATTAGGGCACATAATTATAACTCCAGACTCTTTAATTAATACGTAATGATGATGATAACGAGAGAGAGAGAGAGAGAGAGAGAGAGAGAGAGAGAGAGAGAGAGAGAGAGAGAGAGAGAGAGAGAGAGAGAGAGAGAGAGAGAGAGAGAGAGAGAGAGAGAGTCGGGCAGACAGCCAGAGACAGGCAGACTAGATATCAAATATGAACAACAAAAACAAGAAACAGTTACATGGAATGACAGGTCGGTATCTCTCTTTCTTTATTAATAAGTTATATATTGTTATTGAATTGTGTTTTACTTTTCATCGGGTTAGTAAATTATCACGGGGAAAGAGAGCGAGAGGACGAAGATATGTGAAGGGACACACACACACACACACACACACACACACACACACACACACACACACACACACACACACACACACACACACACACACACAAACACACACATCAAAAGGGTACAAAAGGCGTAAGAAAAAAGAAGGGAAAGTAAACAAGAATGGGGATAAAGGGAGATGGAGATAAAAGGGAAAGGAGATGAAGTGGTAGGCTGTTATAATTCCGAGCATCAGATAAGGAGACAAAGGAGAATACAAATAGGTGAAGGGGAGAGGGGGTAGGTATAATAAGGGAAGAGGGGGGGGGGGGTAGAGGAAGAGGAAGGGGGGGGTTAAGATTATTTTGGGCATCCACTTTGATTACTACTGTGTTGGATTATGAGATTGCTATCGTTAGTTGTTGTTGTTTTTTGTTCTCGTTAGGCGCCAAAGAATGAGATAGTTCAAGGATGATGTAGGCGCAAACACACACACACACACACACACACACACACACACCTTATCTTCGTGTCTTTCTATTGTCTTTCTGTAATTATCTCTGTCTGTTTCCTTATCTCAGTTTCTCTTTATGATATATGTGTTAGTGTGTTTGTTTTTGTCACTCCCCCTGTATTTGCCTGTCTATTTGTCTGTCTGTCTGTCTGTCTGTCTGTCTGTCTGTCTGTCTCCTTGCCTCTGTGTGTCTTCCTGCTTTGGTAATGTATGAATATGTAAGAATGCAAGAAGAGGCGGCAAGCTTGTTCGTAACGGGAAATTTGATTCTCGTCACCGCCCTCCTCCTCTTCCTTCTCTTCCTTCTTTTCCCCCTGACGTGTTAGCAAAGTCTTTCTCCCTTTTTCACCTCCTTTTCAGCTCTCATTTCTCTATCAACATTTTTCCCCGCGTCCTCTTCCTCCTCCTTATTATCTTTGCCTGTTATGAAGTTGTCGATGTGTGAAATTGAAAACCACTTATCTTTTTGCCGGTTCAGCCCACATGACGCCTAATATGGGACTGATTTTTCCTTGCTGCTGTTGTTGATTAATGCACCAAAGGGAGAAACCCGTTAGAGGAAGTTTTGTTTTCATTTTCTCTTCTCATACATGGCATACGGTAATAATTATCTGTAAAGCTTTCAAGACTACATAAATGAGGTCCAATATCTATTTTTGCTATGTGAACTTTTGTACCTGAGGTTATCGTAATTGTTTTTGTTGTTGTTTTCCTCTTCGTTTTCTTCTTCGCTTTCTTCTTCTTCTTCGTCTTCGTCTTCTTCGTCTTCTTCTTCTTCTTCGTCTTCTTCTTCGTCTTCGTCTTCGTCTTCGTCTTCTTCTTCGTCTTCTTCTTCGTCTTCTTTTTCTTCTTCTTCTTCTTCTTCTTTTTCTTCTTCCTCGGCAGCCGTCACCGCAATGTGCTCCCCGAACGACCTTGTCTCACAGCCTCCGTACGCCGCAGGGACGATAAGAGATGAAAAAGGAGGAGGAGGAGGAAGTCGCATGGAGGTTATGGTTTCTCTTGTGTTCTCTTATGTTCTTTTCCCCTATGGTGTATATGTGTGTGTGTGTGTGTGTGTGTGTGTGTGTGTGTGTGTGTGTGTGTGCTCTAATATGCAGTAACTATCTTCCACGTAGGTCTCGTCAATGGCAGGTTGGTGTTTCTTGTTTACAGTGTTTTGTTTTCCTTTTTCATTGATGAGAGCGAATTGCAGTATACATAGACGTGGGTAAGAATCGGGTTTGACCGCGCCACATTCATTTCTTTTATCTCTAGGTCTGTCTCCTATAGCGACTTCCATTTTCTATTTATTCCTACCTTCGTGCTGCCACATTTATAAATCGTAAAAGTGGATTCATTCATCACACCTCCTACTTTTCTTCTCTTGGTCACTAGCTCTTTCCATCCCCACATTCCGCTGCTCGTCCATGTTTGTCCTTTCCTCTCCGATCTCAATGTCGCCATCCTGCTACTTTTTGTGTGTTGTTTACTGAATCATTTACCCTTTGTTGTTTAAGTACGAGTAACAGGGTTGTGTCTCTGATCCCAACCTATCTTTCTCTCTATCTATTTATCTATTTTCGTAAGAAAGATCCTGAACTGGTAATGGAAATTTGGACCATCGAAGAGGAAGAAGTTGTCCCCACGTCTTTCAGTTTCCCTCACCTTAAAACCTCTTCTCATCCCCTTCCCCTATTACTGTCCCTTGTTTGTTTGTTTTGAGATTCACAAAGGTATACAGAGCCACAAACAACACGTACCCGCTCTCTCACTGGGTTTTGGCCTCAACACCGCGTGGGGCTAGCGGCTCAGATGACCTTGAGTAAAAAAAAAAAAATGTAAGTTATATAAGAAGTAGTAGTCGTGATAGTAGTAGTAGTAGTAGTTGTTGTAGTTGTAGTGGTCAAAGTAGTTGTAACTGTAGCAGAAGTAGTTCTTGTTATATTTTTTGCTTATTGTCAGTCGTCGTAGCGGTCGTAGCATTAGTGTTAGTAGTAATAAAAGTAGTAGTATAAGTAGTAGTGGCAGTAGTAGTAGGAGGAAGACAAGAAACTTTAGTAAAAATATTTTGGTAATGAATAAATAACAACACGGAAAGGAAACTTGGCATTCCTGAATCGCCTTGTAAAGAAACAAAAAAAGAAGGAAAAACTAACACCATTTTTTCCCCTCGTGCAAGGTGGATCGTGAGCGTTATGCTGTTTCTTGTGAGTTAGTAGAAAGGAGCAAAAAATTATGACCCACGTGTTACAGATGGCGCACACACACACACACACACACACACACACACACACACACACACACACACACACACACACACACACACACACACACACACACACACACACACACAAACACACACACAGGAAAGGCTGGATGAATGTAGATATGGAGACGGGACTATTAGAGCTTAGATCGGGCCAGGTAGACTACAAATAGGTAAATGCAAATAGGTAAACACACACACACACACACACACACACACACACACACACACACACACACACACACACACACACACACACACACACCTGGGATGTAAAAGAACCTTACCCTCTCTTCCTCCCTCCCTCCCTCCTTCCGTCTCTTCCTCCCTCCCTTCTTCACTCCTTCCGCCTCTTCCTCCCTCCTCCCTACCTACCACCATCTTCACTGTCACTACCGGGTTGAGGTTTACCCGTCATGTTCGATTTATCATACCAGCATTCTCACCACCATAGTCCCATCATCTCCACCACCACCACCACCAACAACAACAACAACAACAACAATGATAATAACACTACAGTAATAAAGAAAGCAATCGTTCTTATTTATCATTTTCAGGTCGAGGGTCGTTCATGCTTTTAATCACGTTTAGAGAAGACTACAGACAGACAGACATACAGACAGACAGATAGATTCAGATGTAAAGTGGCTGACAAACATTCAAAACGGCCCTCAGATCGTACACACACACACGCACACACACACACACACACACACACACACACACACACACACACACACACACACACACACACACACACACACAGTAGGCAAGAGAAGAAAACAAAAAAAACACTACAACACTGACATTTTCTACACCATGGCCAGCCTCCCTCCGCCTTACCCCTACATCACTTGTCAATCCACGTCATTCATATCTCTTCCTGCCTCGAAACGTCCGTACTCCCTTTTTCCTTCTACAATGTGTCCCAGTACGTGAGGGGAAGTGAGGAAGGAAGCGTGCTTGTGACTGGCGGTAATGGCGGGCAGGGATGGTCAGCCTGAAGGGAAGGGGAGGTAAGGGGAGGAAGGGGGCGGGTCAGGCAAGACGCGAGTAAAGGTTGAGACCGAGAGGGCTCCTTGAGGGCCGCCCGGTGTCTGTGTGGCTGCCCAGGTATATATATAAAGGTGCGGCGCCGGCGGGACACATACACACGCACACGCCAGCCGCCAACATGAAGGCTTTCGTGAGTACCCTGCTGTTCCCTCCTGCTGTTCCTCCTGCTGTTGTTGCTCCTGCTGCTGCTGCTCCTGTACCTGCTTCCACGCCTCCCCACCATGCATAGCTTCGTCCCTTCCCCCCATCATGCTCTCCACCTACCCACTCTCGCTCCTATTGCTCCTACCGCTGATTGAATGCCTCCCTGCTTACCCTGCCTGCTTGTTTCTCCAACTTGGGCATGCATGTTTGATCTCCCGCCGCTCTTCGGACCCTCTCACTCACTCTCCGCTTTTCCTCTCACTTTCATTCGTGGTTCTTTCTCTCTTGCTTTTTCTCTCTCTTGGTCTCGTTTGCCTGGCTTCTTCTGTCTCGTGGCTTGTGTTTTTTTGTATTAATCTTCCTTACTTTCTTTATTTTTACTTTCCTTTTTATTTTCTTTGTTTTCTTTCCTTTCCTCTCCGCATGGTACCATAGCTTCCCTTCCTTGTTTCCCTGCATGATTTTCCCTTTTTTTTTTTTTCCTTTCTCCTTCTCTTCTTTAATTTCTTTGGTGGACTTACGTTCTCTGTCTTTTTTATGTCTGTTGCTTGTATCATTAAAACGAACGCCATTTTTTGTCACTAATCTTGGCACTCTGCGTTTCACTTGACTGACTTCCGGGTTGCATGGGCAGGGAGATAACCAGGTGGGGATGCGAAGGGGTGACTGGAGGTGAGGGGATTGAAGATGACTGACTGGGTGGGGGGAGGGAGGGGGGAGCTGGAAGTGGGGATGAGGGACATAAAGGGGAGGGGAGAGAAATAGGTGACGAAGAGTAATGACAAGAGGGAGTATTAGGTAGGTAAGCAGGAGAGTGTTAGATTAGGGTAGGGTGGGGAGGAAGATGGGTAAGAGGATGAAGGGGAGACAGGGAAGGGGTGAGGGGATGGGGAGGATGGGGAAGGAAGCGTTTATTCTGAAGTGGGGAGGAGGGAGGCAGTCGTTAAATATATACTTTCCTTTTCACTCTTTTTCTACTCTTTTTCTACCGTTTTTTTTCCATTTTCTTAATTTTCTTTTTCTATTCCTTCCCTTTCTTTTCTTTTTTTCTCCGTTTTCTTATCCTATCCGTTTGTCTCTCCTTACTTGTGTGCTTATGTAATCACTGTTTAAAATGCTGGTGTTTTTTTTTTTGGCCATATAATATTCTCTCTCTCTCTCTCTCTCTCTCTCTCTCTCTCTCTCTCTCTCTCTCTCTCTCTCTCTCTCTCTCTCTCTCTCTCTCTCTCTCTCTCTCTCTCTCCTCCGGAATCTAACTTGCGATGGCGTCACCTAATACGGTAATGATCCAGTTTTTGTCCGTCTAGTCGAGGAGGACCAGTTGGGGTGTGAAGAGAGGGGGGAGGGAGAGGGGAGGAGGGGAAGGGGGGGGAGGAGGGAGGATCAAACGTCTGCCAGTGGACCACCTTCAACTGGTCTCCCCCCTCCTCCTCATCCCCCCTCCCTCTCCCTTCCCTCCTCCTCCTCCTCCTCCTCCAGCTCCTCAATCTGAATGCAAAAAGGGACAAAAATTAGGTTCTTTGCAGAGTCATCCATCAGCTTGATCAAGGTGTTGTTGCTCCATTGTCTTCATTCACCTTCCTGGTACATTAGAGTAAAAACAGAAGAAAAAGTGAAACGTAAAGATGATGATTGCTGGCGTGTACCTGCCTTCTTGCGGTGCCTTCATTTCCGGATTGTTTTTAGATGGTCTTTATTTTGCTTCTTGCTATGTGTTTGATGGCTGAGGTTAAATTTTTACTAATCAAGAACTATTATTTATTTATTAATTCATATTTTATCAAACTAGATGATCAGTTACATTAATCAGGATTCTCTTTGTGGAGTTATCTGTTTGTTTTGTTTGTCTGTCTCACTAGTTGGGTTGTGAGTGTGAGGTGAGTCAGGGCTAACACAGGTGAGTCGGGCGCTAATTACAGGTCCTCCTCCCGCAGGTCATCCTGTCGTGTGCGGCCACCGTGGCCTTGGCTCAGTTCGGCGGAGGACAACTCAAGGAGTTGACACACTTCCAGGTGAGTCCACAGTTTCCTCCTCCTCCTCTTATTCTTCCTCTTTCTATCTTCATTAATTAAGTATCAGAGTCTTCCCCCGGTTCTTGTTTTCTTCATTAGTTAGTTTTATCATTACATAAACATTCCTTTATCCATACACATAACCATTCCTTTATCCATACATCTTGCCTTCCTCGTACCATATCTTCTACCTCTCGTACTTTACCTCCTCCTCCACGCCCCATCGCTCGCCGTGCCATAGAGTAACATTCATAACCCCCATCCCAGGCCATCACTGAGCCCCACCTTCCCCGGGACCCCAATGTGCTCCTGGCCACCCAGAACTTCCTTTCTCAGTTCGCTGAATTGAAGGCGCTCGCCGATGCCGCCCCCGACCCAATCCCCCAGCCCAACGTAAGTAGCCCGCCCCGGTACTCCTCTTCTGTGTCTTTCTGTTATGCTTGATTTGAGTTTGTCTTCGGATTTCTTCCTCACTAAAGACTAATTGTTCTCCCTCATCCGTCCACAGAGGAGGCCCACCTTCACCCCCGTCCATCACTCTGTCCCCGTCCACCACTCCCCCGCTTCAGTCCACCACTCCCCCGCTCCCGTCCACCACTCCCCTCACCGCTTTGCACCCCAGCCAGCTCCCACTGCCGCCCCTGCTCCCCCCCCTACCCATCATCACCGCCCTGCACAATTCGATGTTCACGGAGAGATTCGTTCCCTCCTGAACAGCCAACCACGCTTCACTCCCTCCTTCGCCCCCGCCCACCACGCCCCCCAGCCCACCGCCGCTCCTGCCCCTCCTCCCCCTCCTCCCACCTTCGCCCCCGCCCAGCACCACCCAGTCAGGTTCCCCAGCTTCTCGGTTCTGAGCAACGTCGGGGGTTCTAGCCGCCAGACCTTCAACACCGCCAGCGGCTTGAGTGCCGGCCAGTTCACCCCTGAGGTGTTGGCCGCCCAGAAACACCTGGCCGCCGCCCACGAGAACATCCTGAGGCAGCAGGCCGCCCTCACCCCGCGACACCACTTCTAGAAGCAGTCCGCCCCGACCCGTCCAGACCCTCCCCGTCTCGCCCTTCCACGCCCTCACGTCCAGGAGTTACCAAGGTCCCTCGCAACCACGGGAGGGCACGGCGAGACATCAGCACGCCCGCAAGGGTGGCCACGCCTCGTGAACGTTCACGATCCTTCTCTGCCGTTGTAAGGCAGACCGAGGCACGGCTGTACATATGTCTGTGTATAAATACATTTTCTACAAAAAATAATGTTGTTGTTTGACTTTTGGTTCCGTCTATACAAAACATGAAGCGTTTCTCTTGATGCCTCCTCTTTCCTCTCATCCTAAGCAGCGTCCCCTGCCATAATCCTGTTGGTGCATCCCCGCTCCCCATTCCCTGACCCTCCCATACTTAGAAAAAAAATCATTGCATTGGTTTCTTTCCACTCTTGCAGCTGCTCCAAATCTGCCTATTACTCAAGATACTTTTGTCTAGCGGGCAGTGACAGAATTCTAGAAAGAAAAAAAGTTCCTAGTTATAAAGTTAAAGTGGCGTACGTGGATTTTTTAAAGATTTGACCACCAGGAATATAACGCGGAAGAACTGCTCTTGTAGAAAAAAAAGGACGAAAATAGAACATTTAACTTTCACACAGTCCTTCATACCACCATTACCACCTCCCCCTACCACCATCACCGCCCACCATCACCACCCACTCAAACCACCATTATCCCCCATCCCAACAAGCGCCACCATTACAACCACCATCATCCCCCATCTCAACAAGCACCACCATCACCGCCCACCATCATCAACCACTTAAACCAGCATCATCCCACCTCCCAAGAAACACCACCACCACAACCACCATTACCACTACTCAGCCCCCTCATGGCCCCCCCTCTGGCCCCCCACATACCAGGGTGGAAACGGAAAAGGTTAAACAATCAAGGACAGATTTATGGACAAAAAGTGGACGAGGTGACCAGCCACTTCTCCATCTTGCGGCGAAGGGTGCGGGGTAAAAGGTGATGAAGGAGAGAGAGAGAGAGAGAGAGAGAGAGAGAGAGAGAGAGAGAGAGAGAGAGAGAGAGAGAGAGAGAGAGAGAGAAGGAGGGTGGTTGGATCAAGTAACTTAAGGGCATAGAGGTAAAGGGCTTTAGTCAAGAAAATGCAGAATAGGAGAGTCAGTGTAGAATCAAGTAAATGGAAAGTGGAGAATAGAAAACGTGGAGTGGGTACAAAGTAAACAGTAGGAGTGACAGAAAATAGACAGGAGTTGAATTTCAATAACATGTTCGACTTAACAAATGTCGTTTCTCATATAAATTTGTTCCTGGAGATGTTTGAGAAGGGTAGCTGTATTTTTCTTTTATTTATTTATTCATTCTTTCTTTTCATGTGTTCCAATTAAGGAGGAAGGTCAAGAAACTGAAAAAAAAATGTGTAAGCCAGTAAAGTTTTTGAATTGTATTGTTCGCTTCCTGAAATGTTTAAAAAAAAAAAAAAGAATAAAAATCATCGTCAGATGCGTGTGTGTGTTTTCAGCAGTTAAGCATTATTGGAAGACTTGCTGCCCTTTAGAAGTGTGTGTGTGTGTGTGTGTGTGTGTGTGTGTGTGTGTGTGTGTGTGTGTGTGTGTGTGTAGTTTTATCTATCTGTATATGTATATCTATTAGTATCTGTTTACACTTATATTATAGTCTACCCCGTAAGCGCTCCGTTCTCCCTACCAGTAGTGGCTCACCCCGTTTTCTTTCACTCTCTCTCTCTCTCTCTCTCTCTCTCTCTCTCTCTCTCTCTCTCTCTCTCTCTCATATCTGGTAAGGCGCGCCGAATGAAAAAAAATCGAGCCAAGGACGTCGTGATCTGAGCAGAGGCGGCGAGGCTCTGAAGGCGCCTCTGAATAACTAATGAGAACGTGTAGCGCCAACGAAACAAGCGAGGCGGGATAGAAAATGAGATGCGATACCTGAGACCGCGTAGGGTAGCATGTTTTATTCTTTTTTGTGTGTTGCTGGTTTTCGTGGTCCTCTTGGTGGTGATGGTGGTGGCGGTGATGACTACGTTTATGTAAGCAGTATGTAGCAAAAATGATGTTGGGGCTTAGAAACATACCATCTGTCTTCACCTGCGTAGGGTAGCATGTTTTTTTCTTTTTTGTGTTGCTGGTTTTCGTGGTCCTCTTGGTGGCGATGGTGATGATGGTGGTGGCGGTGATGACTACCTTTATGTAAGCAGTATGTAGCAAAAATTATGTTGGGGCTTAGAAACATACCATCTGTCTTCACCTGCGTAGGGTAGCATGGTTTTTTTTGTGTGTGTGTGTTGCTGGTTTTCGTGGTCCTCTTGGTGGCGATGGTGATGATGGTGGTGGCGGTGATGACAACGTTTATGTAAGCAGTATGGAGCAAAAATGATGTTGGGGCTTAGAAACATACCATCTGTCCTCACCTGCGTAGGGTAGCATGTTTTTTTTTTCTTTTTTGTGTTGCTGGTTTTCGTGGTCCTCTTGGTGGTGATGGTGGTGGCGGTGATGGGACTACGATTATGTAAGCAGTATGTAGGAATAATGATGTTGGGGTTTAGATACATACCATCTGTCTTTACTTATCTGTTTTATGTCTCTATGTCTGTGTCTCTTTGTCTGTCTGTCTATCTTGCCTTCTGTATATCAGGATATTTTACCTGTTGTGTGTCAAGCCTTTAATACTAACATATGTTTAAGGCATTGTTCAATATTGTGGTGAAGGCCTTCCACGATTTATCAATATCTGTTTCCGTCTAAATTATAGTCCAGTCAGAATTATTTAAAATATATCGGAGTAATTTTACATACGACGGCAATGATGTAATGTATGCAGAATGATGATTATTGTAACAGCATCGAGAGTGCCAACTAATTCATAGTTTAAAAGATTATTTTCAGTCACCACTACAACTACCTTCACCACCCACTAGCTAGTCATCAAAACAACAAACGACAACAACAATAACACTTGAAACCCACCCAGAACCCCTCCGATCCAACTCCTCCCCTTCCCTAAACCTGTTAAGAAAAAAAAAAAGAACATCCTCCCCATCCGACACGCTTCCATTCCCCTTCCTTGCCTCTCATAATGCCAGCTTACCTTGCCTTCCCATCTCACCTATACACCAGCTGACCATCAGAGGCCTTCCATAGTTCTTCAAGGACACGCAGGTGGGCTCTCCAAGGGCTGCTGTACCAAGGGCGGGGTCGGGATGGCTCCAGGGATGATAGCAGTAAAAGGGCAAAGGGCCTCAAGACCTCAGGGATGGCATGAAAAAACGTAGGCATTCAAAGGGAGACTACAAAAAAATGGAGTTGCTAGGCTTTAGTTGTCACGCGTTAACCTCTCTCACTCTTCTTCCCTCCGTCTCTCTCTTTCCCTACCTTGCTCCCTCTTCCTCTACTCACTTTCGGTTTTTCCCCTTTTCCTCCTTTCTCCTCTTTCTCTCGTTCTCTTACTCCTTTGATATTCTCTTTGCTCCCTTCGTCCTTTTTTTCCTTCAGCACCTTCTCGAAGGATCCGAACTGGGTGTGGCATTGTGTGGTAATGGTGTCCGTAGGCTACTGGAGGAAGGGAATGGGTGATAAGAAGGGCTAGGAAAGGAGTTGGGAAAGACGAGAGTACACAGGAACGGGGAAGAATGATTTATCTCAATTATAGGAAGTAGGAGAGAGATTAAGTGTGGTATTGTGTGTAAAGGGCATTCCTAGGATACCGAAGAAGCGGATTTGGGTGATAAGAAGTGCTAGGAAAGGAATGGGGAAGGACAGTAGTGTATGATGATGAGAGACAAAGATTAATGACTAGTAGGGAAAGGCGAGGAAGAGGAAAGACTGGTACTACGTTATTAGGTAGACCTGTAGGCCACTGAAGAAGAGGAATGGATGGTAAATATGAAAGGAAGAGTGCAAAATTGAGGAGGGAGGGATATTCTTTCGTAGGGGAAGGATGGGAAAGGAGAAAAATATAATAATGTGAGATACCGAGAGCTTAAACGCCACTAAAGAAATTGAATGGACGATAAGAAGCATTTGAGTAGGTATGGGAAAATAACTGAGGATTTCAGGAGGGGAGAGTGTGTGTGTTTATCATTAGTAAGGGAGGGAGGGCAACAGGAAGGGTATAATTTGATAGTTTCGTTGGCCGTTGAAAAAATAGAATGGGTTACGAGGGGGCTCAGGAAGGAATAGGGAAGGACAGGAGGGTTTCGGAATGAGGAAGGTTGGTTTGGGCTTCTCGAGTAAGGGAAAGATAAAGAGGGAAGGGAACGAGAGGTGGGAATTCATTTTTTTTACTCCGTGACCCTAGTTTGCTGTATGCGACGGAGTGGAATGGAGAGCTGTTGTTTTTGTTTTTGCTGTTTTTGCTATTGTTGTTGTTACTGTTGTGCATCCAAGGAAACGGTTCATCAATGATTTTTCACGCTTCTTTTTAAGTTTCTTCAAGGGCAGGTTATGGAAGCTATTGCATGAAAGCGACTACCACCACCACGACCAACACCCTTGTCATTACTACTACTACTACTACAACTACTACTATATACACCTAATACACCTAGATTATCAAATTCTTCGGCACCTATTCGCCAAACACGTTTCCTCTAGAGTGTGGCAAACAACAGGTGTGGCCGTGAGCGAATTTCAAGGTGTAGGTGAGGTGAAAAAAGGTAGAGGGGGTGAGTTGGGGTGTATGGAAGGGGTAGAGGGGAAGGGGGGAGCTGTGTGGAGGGCAAGGATGTTAGGGAGAGGCACGAGAAGGGGATGGACGTGGCTATGGTCAATGGGCCCAAAAAAATACGTAACCTTCGGAACACACACACACACACACACACACACACACACACACACACACACACACACACACACACACACACACACACACACACACACGGTTCATTACGTTATCTACCATATAGAATTGACGGAATCCATAAGGAGGGAAAAACACCTTAATCGATAGCCATAATTTTTCTTAGTTCACCCTTTTAAATGCCACGTTTTTGTTTGTTACTTTCGATGCAGACACGAAGGGAGGGGAGGAGTCAGAGAGAGGGAGGAGGGAGAAATGGAAAAGAAACGGAGGGGTAAGAAGAGGTGATCGATAAAGACAGAGAAGAGGTGGAGAGGAGAGAAGGGAGGGCGATGGCAAAGACCTTGAAATACCTTAGTGCTTAAATGTCAAAGGGTGTTTAAGATGAACTGATGCAGCAGACGCGAAGGAGGAAGAGGGTGGGCTAAAAAGAAGATAAGGTTAAAAAAGGAGGAGGAGTAAGATGAAGAGAAGAAGGAAGAAGAGGTGAAGGAAAAAGAAGAGAGGAGGAGGAGGAGAAACAGGAAAAGGAAACAGGGAAAAAGACATGCACGATAATAGAAGAAAAAAAAAATATTATTAGAAGCTTGTTTCATGTATTAACTTTTTGGGGTATGATGACGGTGTGTGTGTGTGTGGGGGGGGGGTGTATAACAGGCTGGTGATGATGATGACGATGATGGTAATAATGATAATAATGATAAATACAATGGATGAAGGACTAGGAAATACGAGTGCTGTGATTGGCTGAGCCTCAACCAATCAGGAGGGCTCGTCTTGTCTCCCTTATGCCGGTGACAAGGAAGCGAAGGACACATAGGCAAAAAATAAGACCAATGAGGCCATGTATAGACGGTAAGAGAGAGAGAGAGAGAGAGAGAGAGAGAGAGAGAGAGAGAGAGAGAGAGAGAGAGAGAGAGAGAGAGAGAGATGGAAAAAGTGGAGTAAAGAGTAGCAGGACACACGGGGAATGAAAAAAAAAACGAATGAAAAAAAAAAAAACTAAATATATACAACAAAAAAATCACTACGTACTATTAATAAACCAAATTACAACAAGCACAAAACATTTAACAAGAAACACAATAAGGAAATTAGCACTAAAGGAAACAGTGGATAGAGGAAGAGTAATATATGAAGGAGAGAAGGAAGCAGAAACGACTTTGAGGCAGGAACAAAGGGAAATTACGACACAGACAGACTAAGCGTGTAATTGCTACCCGTGACGCCAAGGGGGAGGGGGGGGGTGGAGGCGTAGGGTCGAGGTGAGAGAGAGAGAGAGAGAGAGAGAGAGAGAGAGAGAGAGAGAGAGAGAGAGAGAGAGAGAGAGAGAGAGAGATTATTGTCTGCAAGAGGTAAGAAAATTCATTAGGAAAAAGACAAGAAAGAAAAGGAGATGCGAGAGAAAGTATAGAAAAAGAGAAAAAAAAGAGATGACAGGCAAGATAAGAAAGTTCATTATGAAGAAGACCAGGAAGAAAAGGAGACGGGAGAGAAAGTATAAGAAAAAGGAGAGAAAAAAACGAGAAGAGGGGAAGAAAAGATTGTCTAGATAATTTGTTATGAGAAGAAGACGAAGAAGAGGAATATTAGCAGTAGGATTACAAAATGAAAAAGAAAAGAACTTAAGGCAGAAGAAAAGGAGGAAGGAAAGTCGAATATTTTGGGAAGCAAATGAAAATAAAATAAGAGTTGTCGAAGATAGAGGAGGAAGACAAAGAATAAAATTAGAAACGAAAAGAAATAAAATCAACAAATAAGTGAAAGAATGAGAGAATCAGCAAAATCGGTTGATAAAAAAGATACCGTTAAAAATAATGACGAAAAAATAATGAAGAGGATCAATAAGGGCAGTATAGGACTAGGAAGAAGAGGTGGAGGTGGAGGACTAGAAGAGAGAAAAAAAATTGGAGAAGAGGCGGAAGGGAGGTCATCTTCACTCCCGGATGAGGTCAAAGGTCAAGGCGGTGAGGGAGTCTGTAAGGGCGTCGGTAAAATAACGGGGCATCTTGATTTTTTCCTTTTTTTTTTTTGGTGTGTGTGTGTGTGTGTGTGTGTGTGTGTGTGTGTGTGTGTGTGTGTGTGTGTGTGTGTATGTACGTGTGTATGGTGCAATCTTATCGGCATCTTGTGTGTCTGTCTTTCTACCTGTTTGCGTGTGTGCGTATGTTTGTGTTTCGTGTTTGTATGTTGATTTTTAAGTGTTCGTTGTTGGTATTGGTGGTGGTGATAGTGTTTTTGTTCATGTTGTTCTTGATGTTATTGTTCATGTTGTTGATGGTGGTAGTGATGGTGATAGGGATGGTGGCGGTGATGGTGATAGGACAGGGATGGTGGTGGTGGTTGTGATAGTGTTATTGTTCATGTTGTTCTTGATGTTATTGTTCATGTTGTTGATGGTGGTGGTGGTGGTAGTGATGGTGATAGGGATAGTGGTGGTGATGGTGATGGTGGTGGTGCTCCTTCCCAAAGCTTTCCCACGCTGCATTCCCTTACTATAACCTCTACATCCACCCTCCCCCTCGACAACACTCACCACTCCTTCCCATCCCATCCCTTCCGCTACACGCACACCTGACATTCCCTATTATTCCCTTCATGTGGTAACCCATCTTTAAGTAACTGAAGGTCTTGAAGAAAAGTCACACACAACCTCTCGCATCACTTTCACTCCCCTTATGCAACAGGGTGTGGCCGGAGGGTGATCGGGATGGTGGGAACAGGTATGGGAAGCAAGAGTTTATGGGTATGGGGAAAAAATAAAGAACAGGTGATGAGTCATGTTTCCTTCTTGTCCTCCCCTTAGGCGTGAGACGTAGGAGGAGGAGGAGGAAAAGGTTAAAGAGGAAGATGGAAGGTGAAATATGCAGTAATTGTAAAGAAATAGAAAAGGAATATGATGTAGAGGAGGAAGAGGAAGAAGAATGAAGCGAAATGAAAGAAAAACACGAAATCTGAAATAAATAGAGAAACAACAGACTTGATTTATATGACGAGAGATGTGGGAGGACTGGTTGAAGAAAGGAGGAGGAGGACTGGTTGGAAAAGAAGGAGGAGGAGGAGGAAAAAATAAGAATGGAAGATGGAAGGCAGAATAAAGACAATAAAGAAAATGAAATGGATTATGGCGCAGAGGAGGAAGAGGAATAAAAATGAAGCGAAATGGAAGAAAAAATACGAAATCTGAAATAAATAGAAAAACAGCAGACTTGATTAACATGACGAGAGACGTGGGAGGACTGGTTGAAGAAAGGGGTGGGTGGCGACAAGGACGGAAGTGTATATGTAGGTGGTGGTGGAGGAGGAGGAGGTGGGTGTCGGGGGTGGGAGAATGCGTAAGGCAGCAGCAAACGTTACCTTGAACCTTGTACGAACACACCTTGCAGGCAACATTATGGGGCTATTACACTGGGCAAATTTTCCGTAGATCTTCAGTCAAACCACGATTTTTGCTAGCGTGGTTTTCATTTGTTTCTTGTTATTGCTGATGATGATGATGGAGAGTAATACCGTCGTCCTTCGCTGAAATCTATCGTTGCTTTGGAAGATCGTGGACACGTCAGAAAACCACAGAAATATGAGAACCACGCCAGCGGAAATCGTGGTTTGACTGAAGATCCACGGAAAATTTGCCCAGTGTAATCGCCCCTTTACCCGTCTGGCTTATACCTTCCTCCCATGAACACCACACAGCTGAGCATCATAACATTACCTTATAAAGCAACACACACACGAACGCACGCACACCTATAAAGTTCCCCGCTCACCTGTCCCTCACATCTTGGGTACTAACACAACACAACACACATAATCACACTAGTCAGGTATCCTACACAATCGAGCATTATAACATTTCCATTTACAGTGACATAGAGCCTCACCATACTCTTATAAATTAAAAGTAAAGTACACTGGTTTGCAACACGTCTTATGCAACAACACTAAACACGGTCACAAGAGAGGGCAGCTATCACCTATATCACAAACCCAGCAGCAGGTGTTGTGTGGATATTACGCACCATTCATTTGTATTCCAGGTAACACTATACTCTCTTGCTCCTCTATTTTCATTCATGTTCTCCATTCTTCTTCATTCGTCTCCATTATTCATACTCAGGTTTCTTCTCACTCACCACCCTCTCCATCCCTATCTATTCTTCATTGTTCATCATAAGCAGGTTTTCTTCCTCACTCTCACTATTCTCTTCATCGTATCGCATCTTCATAGCATTCATCTCTTTTTCATCTCACTGTTCCACTACCCTTACCATCCCATCTGCTCTCCATCAGGTACACGAACTTGGCACTTATCCCATGGTCCAGGTGTACGCCAGACAGCCAGGTGTGTACTGGTTGGTAAGGGCCAGGTAACGCTAGGTAGTTGACCCTGACCCTCTTATTGCAGTGTTAACCTCGTAAGTTTTTTTTTTTTTTCCTCTTTTCTCCCGCCGTCCAGAAACGTTGTTGTGGGATTCTTTTAACTAACGCAACGCCCTTCAGAGGCTGTGCTGGGGGTTCCGTGGCGCCCCTGACCTCTGTGGGGAACGAAGGAGGCGAGGGAATGAGAGGTGGGAGGCTGCGTGAGGTTGGGATGTGTTGAGAGGAGGAGGGAGAGTTAATAAGCTTAAGATGATATCGTTGCTGTGGCGGCCGAGGGTGAGAGATTGAGTGGAGGTGTTTCTTTTTTTTCTCCCTCTTTTTCTTTCTTTCTTTCTGTCTACCAATCTTTCTTTTTCTTGGTCTATCTATCTTTCTCTTTTTTATTGCGGAAACGAAATATTCACGGGTCATTTGTTTGGTCATTACTTCAGTCTCTTACTTAATATATAAAGCCAACGTTGAGTGCTCATTATCAGTTCAAACACGCATACCCCTCCCCCCCCCACACACACACAGGAAAATAGGCAGTGTGTGTGTGTGTGTGTGTGTGTGTGTGTGTGTGTGTGTGTGTGTGTGTGTGTGTGTGTGTGTACCTCTGTCCCTAGGTTTCGCGGTCCCTCCCCTTCACTCCTTCCTCCATTTGTCCCCTACATTCCAGCCTTCCTCCTCCTCTTCCTCCTCCACCGCCTCCTCTTCCTCCTCCTCCTCGAACATAAAAACTGGCTCGCCTCGAAAGGAAACCGAGAGTGAGAAGTGAAGATGAAGAAAGAGAAGGTGGAGGAGGAGGAAGACGAGGACGAAGAGCAGGAAGAGAAAGATATGTATAAAGTATTAAGGAGATGAAGATACGGAAGACTAACCACAACAAACACCTTCATCTAGGACATGCAACCCTTCCAGTTTACTTCCATCTTTTTCACTGTACTCTCCATCTTCTTTTCACTTTACACTCCATCCTTTTTTCACTGTATACTCCATCCTCTTTTCACTTTATAATCCATCCTCTTTTCACTGTATACTCCATCCTCTTTTCACTTTACACTCCATCCTCTTTTCACTTTACACTCCATCCTTTTTTCACTTTATACTCCATCCCTGAACTTCATTTCCTCGTCAGTAAAAATAAGTGCATCGGGGGAAACTTAAAGGATTCCTCGACGCCCATGGGGGTTACTGAAGGGTTATGAGGTCCTTTATGCAGCCTCACTTCCCTGTTGGTGTATCGACGCCGTGAAGACTTCCTATATTAAGTTTTCCCAGCGGGTCAAAGGCGGTTGTGGGTTGTCGATTCTTTGCCCCGCCAGGTGAGGATGAAGGTGACGAAGGAGAACGACGAGATAGAAGAGGTCGAGGTGTTTAAGGAAGATTAGAATAAGGATGATCAGGAGGGTGAGGATGAGAGCAAGGGGAATGTTAGAAAAAAATATATATACCCCTTGAGCTTGCAAAATCTATCATGTCCACCAACAATAACAGAATAAGTAGTGAAATAACAGGAGTAAAAAGTTGTTTAAAGGAGACTAAACATAATATCAGTATGACGGGAAGGAAAATAATAGCGTACAGGTAGATGTATTAAAATTCATTCAAGGCAAAGGCATGAATTGGTTTACTAGTAGATTGGTGAATGAATGGAAGAATTTTGGCAGTCATGTGGGGATTGCCAGTACGATAGATGAAGAACAGGTTAGATATATTCATGGATAGGAAGGATACGTGGTGATAGGGTTAGGTAGGCCGACTAGATTCTTGCAAATCCCATAGGTTCAAATATATCTTATGAATCTTTGTCATGCCAATCATTTATTACAAGAAGGAAGATACGCGTTGAAAAGTAACCCCGTTGGACACACAGGTAAGTGGTTCAGAGCCCAAGGCAGAGTAACACATTCCTCAAGTTCTAAGAGGCACATTGTGAAGGCGATCTGCTTGTCTTTTAAGGAAAACGTCTAGTATATTATGCAAAGTTGTTGTTGCCTTCGAAATCGTTGAAAGTTGAAGTCAGAATTTGTTTGTGATTTTGTTTACCCCTAAGAGAGAGAGAGAGAGAGAGAGAGAGAGAGAGAGAGAGAGAGAGAGAGAGAGAGAGAGAGAGAGAGAGAGAGAGAGATCACCACCCTCCCCCCTTCCACACACACACTCATTCATCAGCACGCACTTCACGGTCGCTTCACACGTACAACAAAACCACACCGTTGTTTGTATTCTATTCTTGAGTGCAACAAATAGCAGACCTGAGTGAGTTATTAAAAAAGTCGGGAAGGGAAGCGAGGAGTGGCAGCCATGGAAGGAAAGTGAAGAAAGATTAGACGATTTTAACCAGAGAGGGGAAAATATATATCAAATAAAAAATATAAAAGGGACAAAAGAGAGGAAAGGAGGAAATAGTGAGACTGGAAAGGAACTATAGAAAAGGGGAAAAGATGGTAAGAAGAGAGAACAGGAGTGAAAAGGAAGTAGAGAACGGAAAATGAAAAGAACATGAGAGGGAAGAAAGGAGAAAAGGCTAAGAAAGGAGATGATAGAGAGAAAATGCCAATGTAGAAAAGGAAGAAATGCGGGAACAGAGGCAAGAGGTAGAACAAAGGATAACTGCAGGAGGTGAAGTTAGAATATATTTGTCAATTCATATTTGCTCAGACGCAGGAAAATTCATAGATATCCTGGAACCAAGGTTGTATTTGGGCCGTGTGGTGATTGACAAGTGTGTGTGTGTGTGTGTGTGTGTGTGTGTGTGTGTGTGTGTGTGTGTGTGTGTGTGTGTGTGTGTGTGTCTTTGCTCCTTCCTCACGTAATGACCATTTATCAAGAAGCCACGGCCCTTCTTTCCTTCCTCCTCCTCCTCCTCCTCCTCCTCCTCCTCCTCCTCCTCCTCCTCTACCTCCTCCTCCGCCTCCTCCTCCTTCTCCTCATGGACGGGCGTGTCTAGAATATTAAACTTTTTTCCCCTCATTTGGACATAACCAGGAAGTGACGCGTAAAAGTTCCAAGTTATTGTCTGTATGTCACGCACTACAGCGCCTCCCTCCCTCCATCCCTTCTACCCCTGTTTCCTCCCCTCCCTACTTCGTTTCTTCCATCTCTACCTTTTCTCCACCTCTCAGCCTCCATTCATCCATCACTTCACCTTTCCTCCCTTAAACGCTATCACAGAATTAATCTTTCCCTCCATCCTTCCCTCCCTTCCCTTCATCACTCTCTTATTCGCTCCCTCCTTTTCTCTCGTTTCATTCTTTTTAATGTTCACGTGTCTCCCTCTTTTCCTCTTTCTAAGTTTCCATCCATCCCTTCATCCTTTCCCCCTTCAAGCTTTCTCTCCCTTTTCTACCTTCGTTCCTTCGTATCTTTCCTTATCTCCTCTCTCCTTCATCTTTACCTTCCTGTTTTCATCTCTCCACTAACTAATCCCCCTCTCTTCTCTTTGTCTCTGTTCTCTATACTTATGTTGCTGAACCTGAACCTTTGCTTACCTAAATACACCTTAATCAAACAGACAAACAGACAGACAGGCAAAGAAACAGTATAAGGATATAGAAAAACGAAAAATCCACAAAACCTATCCACCCAAAACCACTTTACCTGTTCTGTCGGAAGAATGTGAACGGTCGGGAGTGACGGAGGTGACTAAAAAGAGACATAACTCCTTCCACAAAACGTATATTATCGTAGAGGTAAAAATAGTCATCTTAGAGGAAGGTGCAGTGAAGTCGCTTGTTGGGGGGCGGATCCCTACTATATGCAAATGCAGGAGGAAGTCGAACGTTGGAAGTGAAATATGACTAAAACTGTTCTTTGTCCCTCGCTGTGACAGGCGCCGGAGAATGGTCGAAATCGAATTCCTGAGAGTTTTTGTTTGTCTTGATCTGATTGTCACCTTTGAGAGAGAGAGAGAGAGAGAGAGAGAGAGAGAGAGAGAGAGAGAGAGAGAGAGAGAGAGAGAGAGAGAGAGAGAGAGACTGGTTGACTGACTGACTGACTGATCGACTGGCTAACAGACTGACTGACACACACACACACACACACACACACACACACACACACACACACGCAACTGTAAACCTTATAAGCATTCCTGCCTCGATCACGTCACCTGTGTTCAGAGCCGCTTTTCGTCATTGTCTGAATCGTGCGTTACTTTGTGGTTTTAAAACGTTATTCATTTACTTATACCACACGGATATGAAATTGTCATGTGTAGTTCTGTCATTGGTTTCGGATAAGTTTTCGTTTTCATTCATTTCTATCTGTTTGTGTTGAATTTTTGACTTGTTTAATTTAGGGAATACTCGTTTTCCGGTAATTTTCCCATTCTTTATGCTTTATGCTCCTCTTTTCATGTATTTTCCTCCCTTATACTATTATGGTAGCGGATATTCAAAGTCTAGTCCTGGGAAAAAAAAGTATTAATCTCTTTTTTTCCTTTTCTTTCCCCTCATTTTCTCTTCCCCTCTTTTCTTTCTTTCGACGGTTTTTATTGGGTAGGCTAGTAAGCGATTTTCCTATTCTTTATTCTTTATGCTCCCCTTTTCGTGTATTATCCTCCCTTATGTTATTATGGTAACGGACATTGAAAGTCTCGTTCTGGAAAAAAAAGTATTAATCTCCTCTTTTTCCTTTTCTTTCCCCTCATTTTCTCTTCCCCTCTTTTCTTTCCTTCGACGATTTTTATTTTGTTGGCGAGTAAGCGATAGCTGGCGTAGCTGAGGGAACCAAGGATGTTTAGTATGAAGTGATGAGGTAGTAAAGGAAGGGAGGAGTCGTGTTGAAGGGAGGGAAGACCTATTATTATTTTTAAGAGGAGAAAGGAACCGGTGGGTGATGTCATTAGCCTGCAACTTAATACCGCATTGAGGTGTTGATGGCTGCTGCTGTTGCTGGGTGAGAGAGAGAGGAAGGGTGCGAAGGAAGGAGGCAGAGAGGGAAGGATGAAGGAAAGAAGGACGAGAAGATGGAAGGAAAAAGGATATGTCTGAAAGAAGACAGGAAGGCAGGAAGGAAGGAAAGAAATAAGAAAGAATGAAGGAAGGAAGGAGGCAGAGAAGGAAGGATGAAGGGAAGGAAGGAAAGAAGGACGAGAAGATGGAAGGAAAAAGGATATGACTGAAAAAAGACAGGAAGGCAGGAAGGAAGGAAAGAAATGAGAAAGAATGAAGGAAGGAAGGAGGCAGAGAAGGAAGGATGAAGGAAAGAAGGACGAGAAGATGGAAGAATAAAGGAAAGGAAGGAAAGAAGGACGAGAAGATGAGAGGATAAAGGATATGACTGAAAGAAGAAAGGAAGGCAGGAAGGAAGGAAAGAAAGAAATAAGAAAGAATGAACGAAGGAAGGAGGCAGAGAAGGAAGGATGAACGGAAGGAAGGAAAGAAGGACAAGAAGAAGAGAGGATATGACTGAAAGAAGAAAGGAAGGCAGGAAGGAAGGAAAGAATCAAGAAAGAATAAATGAAGGAAAGAACAGAAAAAGAAAAAAAAACGGAGAAGGAAGAAAAGAAGGGAACACAAAATAATTAAATATAAAAACTCAGAAAAAACACGAAACAAGAACTAAAATCCTCTCTGATTAATCATAACAACAACCACGAAGAGGAGACAAGCAATAAGCGAAGACTCAAAACAGCACCTCCCAACCTCCCTCTCCTACACTACATCCCGGCATCACGACTTTTCTATCCTTGGCTTAACGCAACTCCTACACTAACACCCCCTTTCCTTCCTTCTACCAGTCCGTCTCCCTGTCTGTTTGTCGTTCCTTTCCTTCCTTGTCTGTCCTCAACCTGTCACCCTGTCTGTCTCCGCTTCTCCGTGGGTCTGTTACCTATCCACGCCCAGCCGGTTAAGTGTCTGGCTGCCCTTGTCTGTCTGTCTGGTCGTCACGAAGCAGATCCCCGCGCGTGCTGCCCCTGAGCAAGGCGAGGAGGAAGGTCAGAAGAGGAGGAGGAGGAGGAGGAGGAGGAAGAGGATACGAGGGAAGTAGTGAATGAGGAAGGAAGTATATATGGAATGGAAGGGAAGGTACGATAAAAGATAGAAAGAAGAAAACATAGAAAGGAAGAAGAAAAAATGAAGAGGAGAAGGAGGAGGAAGAAGTAGAGGGTACGAGAGAAGTAGTGAATGAGGAAGGAAGTATATATGGGATGGAAGGGAAGGTACGATAAAAGATAGAAAGAAGAAAGCTGTATCAAGAAGAAAAGTGTATCAAGACACCTCTCCACCCTAAATTGACCTCTCTTTTGGCTATTCTTTACTTTTGTCTTTTATGGGAGGGGCGAGTAGCTGGCTTTTTTTTTTTTTTTTTCACTTTTTGTTGCCATTGAACCGTTTTCTTTGATGTAAAAAAAAATAGAAAGGAAGAAGAAAAAAATGAAGAGGAGAAGGAGGAGGAGGAAGAGAAGAAAAAACAAGAAGGACGAGGAGGAGCAGAAGAGCAAGGTGAAGAGCAACAGGATGAGAAGCAGGAGCAGGACAAGGAAGAAGAAGAAAGACACTGAACATCGCTCTGAAATCACCCTTCCAAACATTCCAAACTCTTGCACCATTTCTATTAATACTCACCGCCGTCAGAGAGTCACACCAGAGGGCCCCAGAGTCACGTCCTGCCCTTTAAGAGACTATTCCTCATAATTGCCTCAGCTTCCAATGTTCCTCCATGACTAATAACTACATAATACGAGGGAGAAACACCAGAGGGCTCAGAGTCGCGTCCTGCCCCTCGAGACTCCCTTCCTTTGTCACAGCGTTCAATGTTGAGAAGTCCGGAAGTCAAACAGGTTCTCTTTTTTTTCCTCCCACTCCGCCTCCCCTTCTCCCCTTCGCCCCAGGATGCCACAAGTAAGGGTGTGGTCCTCAGTCCAAGGCTGCGGTGGTAAAGAAGATTTTGATGCACCAAGGACGAGGTGAAGTGCGAGGAAGAGGTGCACTTGTTTTGCTATCCTTCAGACACCTATTTTTGAAGGTGGACAGGTGATATCGAAACTGAAAGGCGGATAAAAGGGAACATAGACAGGTGGAGAGGGAAATCGAGAGCCTAATAAGACAAAGATGAGACGCCCTTGTTTTAATAGGCCTCGGACACCTGTTTTTGAAGGTGGACAGGTGATATCGAAACTGAAAGGCGGATAAAAGGGAACATAGACAGGTGGAAAGGGAAACCGAGAGCCTAATAATACAAAGATAAGACGCCCTTGTTTTAATAGGCTTCGGACACCTGTTTTTGAAGGTGGACAGGTGATATCGAAACTGAAAGGCGGATAAGAAGGAACCTGGACAGGTGGAAAGGGAAACCGAGAGCCTAATAATACAAAGATGAGACGCCCTTGTTTTAATAAGCCTCGGACACCTGTTTTTGAAGGCTGGCAAGTCGATATCGAAACTGAAAGTCGGATAAGAAGGAACATTGACAGGTGGAGAGGGAAATCGAGAGCCTATAATAAGACAAAGATGAGACGCCCTTGTTTTGATAGGCCTCCAACTTGTTTCGAAGGTTAACAGGTGGAGTAGGAAACTGAGAGGTGGATGGAGGAGAACATCAGTAGGAGGACACTAAGATCAAGAGGCATGTGAAGGATAGGAAGGAGCAGGTGGTCACGAGGGATGAAAGGAAGGCTAGTGATGGGCGGACAGGCGTATGGTGGGGCCGAGAGGTAAATTAGAGGGTAGATAGGAGGTGGAGGCGAGGACACGGAGGCCGGTGAGAGGCAAACATGTAGGCAGGAGGACGAAGAGGTATGTGAGTGGCCGGTAAACAAGAAGACACTGGAATGAAGACACGGATAAGAAGAAAACAGAAAACAGGTTGCCAAAAGAAGCGAAGGACGGGAGGACATTGAGGCTGAGGAGAGGCAAAAAGACAATCAGAGGAGCAAAGAGGTGCGATAGAAGTGGTCAAACAAGCGGACCCTTAAATGAAGACACGGGTAAGAAAAGAGCGGACACAAAACAGGTTGCCGAAAGTGAAGGACACGAAGACACTAAGGCAAGCAGATAAACAGAGGAACGAAGAGGTGCGTAAGAGACTCCCAAACATGAGGACAATAGTGCGTAGACAAACAATTTCAGATTGGAATAAAAATGTGGATATCAAACAAAGCAGGAGTAGATAGATACGAGACTGGCGTGAGGAACTTGATGCTGGTGAGGGGCAAGTTAAGAGACAGTGGAAGGAAGAGTTTCGTAAGAGTCAGGCAGACACAAAAAACAGGCGCTTACTGAGACAAACAAGTGACCATCGGAGTGAAGATGCGGATTAAAGAGAACAAAAAAAGTCGGTAGCGAAGAGATCTGAAGGACGAAAACAAGGAGATACGCAAAAACAAGGACCGAACTAAACGCAAATCATCGAGAAAGAAAAACACGTGCATGAATGAAACACTCGATTTAGCAACACAAAAACGTACAACAACGACAATCGAACAGGGGCATCCCACCTTGACCAAGACCAAAAACATCACATCACCAGCAGAAAAGGGTTCCTAGTAGTATGTGAATGAAAGCCGCGCCCCAATAACACAAACATCATCTATTACTACAACGACAAAGCTGTTTTAGAAGGTCAAGCTAACCTCGAGTCAACACCAGCAGCAATAAAGACAAAAAAAAAAAACACCAGAAAATCAGAAGAACGCATGAATGAGTCTCCATCTAAGAACACCAACAACTCTTCGACAATCTTCTTTTTACAGGACCAAATTTTAACCTCGAGTAAGCGACACCCGAAGTAAAGAAGCGCTAAGGAGAGGAGCTTCACGGTCGTCAACTTGAGGGAGAGATGAGGTGACGCGTCGAAGACACCCGATCGCTCGTCGTTCGTCCTCCGCCTCGAATTACAACCGCAAGACGACGCCCGAAGGAACACGTGGGACGAGACTAGACGAGAAGAGGCGTGGCGAGGCGAACCTGGTGTTGGTGCTGCTAAAGGGAGAGATAGAGACGACCCTGATGGATACTATCGAAGTCAAGGCATTAATGAAACACCAGCATTTCAGAATAAGAACAAAACCTCTGTCTCTCTTTTATTGGATTCTGGCTGTACCTTCAACGCTGGAGAAACAAATTACCCCACTTTTGCTTACCCTTCTCTCTTTTCCCTTCGTTACCTCCCTCACCTGCCTCTATCCCTCGCTCCCTTCCTTCCTTCACCTGCGCTCTCCTGTACCTACCAATAAGGAAAAGCTGGAAAAGAGGCGTTGTCAAGAAAAAGGGCGTTTCGTTGGCGTTATAAAACCAGTTGTTGGAGGTAGTGGAGGGGGAGGAAGAGATTGAAAAAGAAGAAGAAGTGTGTTGGTGGAAGGCGTGGTGATGATGGGAAAACACACACACACACACACACACACACACACACACACACACACACACACACACACACACACATGCATACCCAGTTTCGGGCAGGGACGACCCACCTGACCAGTCCTACGCGTTCGTCCCAAAAGATGTACCAGGGACGTCTGCTGCCCCTCCTCTTTCTCCTCCTCCTCCTCCTCCTCCTGCTTCTCCTCCTCTTCATCAGTATTTTTTCTTTCTTGCATGCTTCTTCATTGCTTTCATCATTTCCTGCGCCTCCTTTTCTGCATATCCGTCTTCCCCATCGTCATTGTGCTGCCCTCTAGTGGTTGTTATGTTGGTTTGTATTCCTAAAAACTTACTTATTACCTTCTGTCCTGTTGAAGTTTCTACGCTTCTTTCGTTTGTTATGTTACGCGCGATGTTCTGTAACCTTCGTGTTCTTTTTGTTGCACTCAGTGGCCAGACGGGAGGGTTGGACATTATAGCAGATTGTCTCTTTCCCACATTTTTAAAAGAGACTGAAGAGGTTTAATCTGTGGGTTTTGAAATGTAGACCGCTTGGTGTCCGAATTGACGTATTAAAATGGACCAATTAGCAAGAGGGTTTTAGATGAAGTACTTACACTTTAAACAAATATGGTATGAGCCGCAGCAATGGATACAGATCGAATCCGTTTCATTCAGTAAAGAAAAAGGCAAAAACTGATGTACAAATATGGCAGTGGGTGATGGGAGCAAATCAAGCAGATGTGCAATAAATGGAAGTAAATAGTAGGGCAGTAAGTAGCGGGCTTTTTTTTCATTATTGTTTTCTCTTTTTTTAAGCCCTTGATCTGTCTCCTTTGCTGTAAAAAAAAATACGATTGAACGTTTCCAGTGGAGTTTAGAATCCGTTAGATCGGTTTATGGATAGGGAGGACAGATGGTGACTAGCTGACTGGCTCACAGGAACTATCAGGTGTAGGTCGACTGGCATCTCATAGCCTTGTGCATCCTTTCCTGTTGTATTGCCGGCGGGAAAGATCTTGCAACACGTTCGGGCACTAAAACGAACGGCTTCCTCATAAACTGCCTGATTTCATTATATATTTTACATTTGTGTACTTGTATGTTCTTCTTTTTTCTTCTTCTTTCTTCTATCTTCTATCTTCTATCTTCTCTCTCGTTTTATCCCCTTCCTCTTCCATTATCATCATCAACTGTGTTTGTATGTTACCATTTTCCATCTCCTTTTTTTTAGCCATCATTATCGCCATCGTTATCATTATATCAACATCTTTATAAGCTTCATTTTTATCTCTCTCTACAGTACAGTACCTCAAGGACAAAAATAAATCGCTATAGCACCGTTTAATCATTTGACATCCTCTTTTATACATCGTTTCAGATTATCCCCAAGCCTCATTACTCACCTCATTCAACATTGGCTTCTTATCTCTCCAGCAGGCAGTGACGTGGGCAAGCCGACGAGCACACAGGTGGCCCAGAAGGTGGCAGCGGGTTTGGTGTGTCCAGGTTCTTCCCAGGGCGTCCCGCGGCCAGGTGATGCTGCTGCTGGCCAAGGTCAGTCGTGTGGTCAGACAGTCAGCCACTAGCCAGTATTAGCTTTCTTTCCTTCCAGTGATTTGTTTGCTCCTTACCTTCTGAGGGATGCTGGTCAGTGGCAACGTTACCAGATTATCGTACGCATAACATTGTATTTTCCGGTTTCTGGCCCATATATATTGCAAAAAAGAGCATCAATAATTACCGATTTTAACAATAATTATAAATGCATAGCGTTATCTTTGCGGGTGCGATAGTTTTTGGTCAGAAATCGGCAAAAACAATACGCCAAGTACGACAATCTGGTAACGTTGGTCAGTGGGTGTGGATGCTGGTGGACTTCCTGTTAATGCATTTGTATATTCATCTATTTACGTTAATCTGTTTTGATAGATTTAGGTTGATTTCATTTCATTTTCCTTGTCTTTGCGCTTGCACCGTCCTCGTTAATCTGTTTTGATAGATTTAGGTTGATTTCATTTCATTTTCCTTGTCTTTGCGCTTGCACCGTCCTCGTGTGTGGAAGAAAATGTACATATATATTTTTTTTCATGTTTGGGGAAGAATAGTTTTTAGATCAGCTCAGTTCGGAGAAGAGCATATAACCTGCTTTCCCTTTCTCCCTCCCTCTTCCCTTACCTGCCTACTAATCAAGTCAGTTACTCGACCTCCACAGCTGATTGGTCTGTAATTGGGTCCCTGGGGAAAACCTGGGAAAGTGTGTAACTCTTAACAACCCGGATACCACGCCCCGACTTGATCTTTGGAGCTAAAGAAGCCGAGAAGGACGCTGGGGCAAAGTGCAGCTCGACACATGACACTCGTCTCTAAAAACACTCTTGTAATTTCTCGGTGATTCGTGCGTTTAAAGCGTGGAAAGTAACCACCCACATAAAAGAAACTAAGATGGAATAATGCTTAACTTGCACTCCTCCTCTGGCGTTCATTTTCTTATCCTTCTTCGTCACTTCTATATATATTCTCTCATGTCTGTAAAATAGAATAAAAAGTGGATAAGTGTAGCTGGAAGGTCACTGGGCGTTGGTGTTCGTGTCGTTTTGGGCATGGAGGAGCAGAAAATGAAAACGAGGCTAAAAGGGTGAGACGGATGGCATTATGGAGATGATATTGGCAAAAGCAGGATGAAAGAGAGTCTGGAGTGTTCTTAGAAGTAAAATATGTTACGAAAAGCTTTATTGAAATTGTGTTGGAGAAGTTAGGGTGAAAGAGATCATCTGGAATATTCTGAGAAGTTGAATATGTTTATACTTACCTTTATGGAGATCGTGTTGCAGAGGCATAGGTGAATCCGAAATGATCTTAGACGTAACATATGTAACGAATCCTTTTTGGAGATACCGGAAGTGCTGGAGTAGGCAGGGCGACATGTGGCTAGTATCAGTGCTGTGGATGGAATGATGATTGTTGATGAGCAGCAATATGGCTTAGGTGGAAAGTCTGACAGTAAGATGTGGTAAGATGAGTATAGATGGTGTGGTATTCTTCAGGATGTGGCTACAGAAGGAATGTGGCTAGATTACATGTGTGGTTAGGTTTGTAGTCTGGCTAAGTAAAGGTTACGCTCAGGATTGTGATACAGCCTAATGAAAGTTGTGGGCACGGGAAGTTTGAAAGCAGAACAACCAAAAATTACGGCTTGATGAGTAATGTGGCCGAATAATCAGTATAACCAGGTATATAGGGCTTCCAGGTAGGAGATGTGGCAAGGATGTGGTCAGGTAGCGATAATGATACGCGGTAGCACGAAAAATAGGGCTCGACTACAAATATGGTCAGTGTGGTCAGGCAAGAGGTATGGCCAGGTATCTAGTGTGGCTGAGTTTGAGGTGTGGCCCGGTGAAGATTAAGCGTAGTAGCAGAAAAAGTGTCACCTCCTTCATACCTGAGCTAGTGTGGGGGGTGTGGCGAGGATTGGGCCCCAGCGCGAAGGCCAGGAGGGGGTGTGGCTGTGGAGGGAGGAAGAGGAGGAGGAGGAGGAGGAGGCTTTGGTTGTGTGAGAGGTATGTGGTCAGAGGTGAAGGAGTAGTGTTTGTTTTTGTTGTTGTTCTTGTCTGTTGTTTATCCATTTCACACTAAACACAAGTCCTCCTGCACTTTTTTTTTGTGTGTGTATGTGTGATTTCGTTTGGATTTTACTTCATTTTTCATTTGGCAAAGGTCAGATAGATACAATTCACCGATAAGGACTCTTGAAAATATATACATAATCGCTATTTCTGTTTGTCTGCTTGTCTGTGTCTCTCTCCTTTTGTCTGTGGTACCGTGGCTGTTAAGTACCAATGGTCTGAGGTTACTAATGACTCTCTTCCTGTCTTCATTACGTAAGTGTTCTCCGTGACACGCAGACAGACCTTGGCGTGTCCTGTTTCCCAGTCCATTCTTCCCTTCAGTTATGTCTTCCTCACATTTCGCTACGTTCGTCTTAACTCTCACCTTCGTACCCTTCCTCTCTGCTCCGTTCATTACGTTCGCTTCTTGTCTCTTATCTTCGAATTCTTCATCTTTACTTTCATTACGTTCGCTTCTTGTCTCTTATCTTCGTATTTTTCATCTTTACTTTCATTACGTTTGTCTTTTTATATGTTAACTTCTTACTCCTCTCTGCTTCATTCATTACGTTCGCTTCTTGTCTCTATCTTCGAATTCTTCATCTTTACTTTCATTACGTTCGCTTCTTGTCTCTTATCTTTGCATTCTTCATCTTTACTTTCATTGCGTTCGTCTTTTTATATCTTACCTTTTTACTTCTCTCTGCTCCATTCATTACGTTCGCTTTTGTCTCTTATCTTCGCATTCTTCATCTTCACTCTCATTACGTTCGTCGCTTTATATCTTACGTTCGCTTCTTGTCTCTTGCCATCCTCCTCCTCCTCTTTTTCATGTCCCCTTTTTTTCTTTCACCCTCGCCTCTCCATACCCCTTCATTCCTTTCAACTGGCTTATATTTACTCTCCATGCCTTTTCCTTGCCCTGTTTTCATTCATTCTCTTTCCCTTTCTCCCATTCTCTTCGCCAATTCTTTACTTTATCTCGTCTTTATTTCGCTTTCATCGCCTTCCTCTTTTCATCCTTCCCTCCCTCCATCTATCCATTCTGTTCTACCCCTCCCGCTGTCTATCCTTTCGTCTTCTTGGACACATTACCATTTTATATGAAGCTTAATCTTGATCTTCTTCCCTTTCTTTCTCCCTCCCTCCCTTTATGTGTCTGTAACTGTATGTCCTTCACTCATACAGTTTACCTCATCATTTTTATTTATAAGGTTAAAAAAGTTGCTGTGACTGATGTATCGTAATCGCTACCTTTGCCTAACCTCCCGCCCTTCAAGTAGGTATCATTATGTCTGTCTGTAACTTTATATCCATCCCTCGGACTGTTTTCTTCGCCTTCTATATTCATAAGGGTTAAAAAGTTACCTCCTTGTGATGTAGGTATCGCAATTGTTACCTTCTCCTTACCTGTCTCCCTCCCATTCAAAGAAAAAACAAACCATTCTACCTCCTCACCTTCCCCTTCCCCTTGCCTAGGCCTAACAAGACCCCTGCCTCCCTTCTGGCCTTGTCCGTCCATCAACCCTGCCACGCTCACTCGCATAGTTTTTGTGTTTTTTGCCCTCGCCAACGAAGGCCATACTCTGGTTCTTGAAGCAAAACAGTCCTAAGAGCGCATACCTCCCACCGCTCCACATTAATGAACTTTGTAATCTTTTAAGCTCTCTTGTACGAACTTTGTCAACTTTTGAAGCTATCCATGAAGCACCGAACGATTGAGACTTTTGAAACATTGTACGATCTTTTGACTCTGAAGTATATAGTATAAGGCGCACGAGGTCATCTCTTTCTTCTCCTCTCTCAGATAAGAAAGGGTCGGAACTTGCAACGTTGCCAGATTGTCGTACTCAGCTGCTTATATTTCCCGACTCGGCGACTCCCTACCCCAAAACTGTCTTCCGGGCCCCAATAACGAAACAAATTTATGGTTATCGTTAAAAGAGTTAGATCCTGATGTCTCTTGGCAATAGTTAGGCGTCAGAAACCGGTAAATACTATGCTCTTGAGTACGATAACCTAGCATCGGTGGTCGGAAGCGAAGTAAAGTGAAGCAATATATCAAGGTAGGCCACGATAGGCGCTACTTCTTGCCCCTCAGATGTTTGGTAAATGACGCGGAGGAATGTTCGTTGCGGCGAGTCATCGTTCATTAGCGTATGAATGAAGGCTGTGCCGCGGCCATTAAGAGTAGCTGAGATGGGTAAAAGAAAATGGGTAAGAGAAAATGGGATAAGAAAGGAAAAATGGGAGGGAGGTGAAGGGGGGAAAAGGAGAGACCCGTAAGTGAAATGTTCTTGGTGATACATTGTCGGTGTCACATAATAAAAAGGACGAGACGAAGAATGATGAGACAGTGAGGAGGGGAAGGAGGAAGCGAAGAGAACCATGAGATAAATATTTTAAGATAGTGTCGTGCTGTTAAAGTGTACACTAGGAAGAAATTTTGCCCTATGTTACGGCAGATTCAGAAACATCCATAGGTGATTTTTTTTCTTTTCATTTGTTGGTAACTTTTTTGTGGGGTAATGTTATTTTTAAGTTGAGGTTGCCTTTGCCGACCTCCGGAAAAATTAAACTAAAACCGACGAGTAACGAGGAACTGATATTTGATTTCGGAAAGACGAAGAAAAACACGTAAATTAAGAAAACTATGTTCCTGCACCCGAGACCCGGAGAAACATATTTAAAAAGAGAGAAAAAAGGCATATTAAAGGAAGCTTGTGTCAGTTATCGCAGTGAAAGTAAGAAACACCACACCACCACCAGCAAAGTAATGATAAGCCGATATTTTATTTCCAGAAAGACAAAAAAAGTATTAATTCTCTTAAGGAACTGTGATCGTGCTTCCGAGACTCTCAAGGAAATGAGTTTAAAGGAAAAGTGAAAGTCTGCCATTAGTTATTTTTTTCTTTCGTTCCTGCGCCTTTAGACCTTTCAAGATGAGGACGACAGCTCATACAGGAAACAGATCGACTCTTTCCTTTATCATACCCAATTATTAACTTTTAAAAGCAGCATTTATCTGTATATTTCCTTGAATCGTTTCATTACACTTATTAGCGGCATTTATCTATATTTCCCTTGCGTCGGGTCATTGCATTTAGAAGCGGCATTTATCTATATTTTCCTTGAGTCGGGTCATTACATTTAGAAGCGGCATTTATCTATATTTCCCTTGCATCGGGTCATTACATTTAGAAGCGGCATTTATCTATATTTCCCTTGTCTCATTTTATCACATTTATTAGCGACATTTAGCTATATTTCCCTCGCATCGTTTTATTACACTTATTAGCGGCTTTAGCTAAATTTCCCTTGTCTCATTTTATCACATTTAGGAGCGGCTTTTAGCCATATTTCCCTCGCATCATTTTTATCACATTTATCAGCGGCATTTAGCCATGTTTCCCTCGTCTCTTTTTATTACATTTAGAAGCGGCATTTAGCTAGTTTTTCCTCATTTTATAACATCGTGCCAGACTACGGCTCCGCGGGTCCGGGTTTGAATCCTTGCCCAGACAGTCGGCGTGCATCTCACCCAGCTGTTTATCCTCCCATTCGGGCTGGTCGGTAAGTCGATACCTGGGAAAACCTGGGGAAGGTAAACTGTGGCAATCCAGGATTTCACATTGGCCCGGGTAATGGGATCTTTCCTACCACATGCTCAAAGGGCCAAAGGTACGGAGATGAGCACCGCAGCCACGCGCACCTATAGCGTATACACTCACTTTTACCTTTACCCTTAGAAGAGGCATTTAGCTAGATTTCCCTCGTATCATTTCATTACATTTAGAAGCGGCATTTAGCTATTTTTCCTCACTTTATAACATTATTACATTGTTACGGGTCATTTTATTATATTTTATTTCGTTTCACTGACCTTGTTTTAAATACTCGGACGCGAAAAGAATATTGATTGGAAAGGAAGTCGAGAGCAGGTAGGAAGGACGACCTTTGCGAAACCCGGATTGGCGAAGAGCGAGCGAAAGAGTGACCCTGAAGCACTAAAAGCTTACGTGCCTCTATTAAACCTTCCTGTTGACGGGGAATCGAGAACTGAAAAGAGAAAGATAGAAAAGAACATGATAAGGAAACTGTAGATGATTTTTCGTGGTCATTTTTCGAAGGAAGGAAGAGAGAGAACGGAAGAAGATAGATATTAACGAAGAACTTGATAGATAGATAGATAGATAGAGAGAGAGAGAGAGAGAGAGAGAGAGAGAGAGAGAGAGAGAGAGAGAGAGAGAGAGAGAGAGAGAGAGAGAGAGAGAGTAAATGAAAAAGCGTAAATCAACACCAGGTAGGCCTATACGCACGGAAGCTCAGGTAGGAGGAGGTATTAAGTCCTTTAGAATTGCCACTCTCGCAGGTGTCAAGGCTAGTCAGTAGAAGGAGAGAGAGAAAAAAGGTAAGCTAGTCCACACCAGCTAAATAAGACCTCCCTACCTAGACCCCAACCCGGCCCCCCCCCCCCCCCCCTCTTTATACTTTCACAATCAGTCCAGCAGGCAACCAAGTCACAGTAAGTCAGTCAGTCAGTCATTAAGTCAACCATTCATTCATTCATTCAATCAATCAGTCAGTCAGTCAGTCAGTCAGTCAATAAGTCAACCATTCATTCATTCATTCAATCAGCCAGCCAGTAGTCAGTCAGTCAGTCAGTCAGTCAGCCAACGAGTCCATCAGTCATCCAGCCACGCCCCTTTCTGTCTGTTTCTCAAAGTCCACCATTAGTACCTACTTTAATGTGCATGCAAGAAACACCAATCATCCTCTTCTGTTGACCCACACTCTTCCGCCTCAATCCATTTTCTTGCACTCAACTTCATCCACTCAGAAGTATTCATCATTCACGTCTCACTCTCCCTTCTTCCGTCCTTCCTTTTATCTCCTGTATCTTTGCCTCTATCCCTCCTTCTGTCTCCTCCTCATTCCATTTCTTTCCCTCCTTTCGTCTTTCCTTCAACCCTTTCCTTCTCCCTTGTTCCTCTACCTTGATCCCCCGTTTTGTATGCTCTTCTGTTTTCCTCTCTTTCCTTCTTTCTTTTCCTCCATGCCTCCTATCTTTTATCTCCTGTTCCTCTACCTCACTATCCTCACGTCTGTCTGCGTCATATTTAGTTTATCTCTCTCTCCTTTCGTCTTTCATCAGTCCTCACTTTTATCATTTGTTTCTCTGCTTCTCGATATCCATGTCTGTCTCTCTCCTCCCCCTTCTGCTGTTCCTCCTTCACTCAGTTTCTCGATCATTCTCACATCCTCTCCCTCCCACCCTCCTGGCTCTCTGTCCCTTCGTACCCTCGTCCACCACAACCTCGTAAGAGTATCCGCGCTAAAGGTCACTGTCGCTCCGGCCCTCCACGCGCAGCAAGGTCGACAAACACGCGGAAAAAAGAGCAAAGAAAACATAGAGCACTGCAGATAGATAGATAGATAGATAGGTACATATATACATACATAGATGACAAACATACATAGATAACAAACACGCGGAAAGTAAGGTAAAGCAAACATAGATTACTGTATATAGATAGATAGATAGATAGATAGATAGGTACATACATACATACATACATACATACATACATAGAGACATACAAGGAGGCGCCTCATTAAGCTTATTCATATATACTTCTCGTTATTATTGAGTCTTTTATCTTTGTCTTATTCGGATTGTTGTTGTTTTTTCCTTTCAGTTGTTTTTTGTTTTTGTTGTTGTTGTTGTTGGTTATTTAACGTCGGCTATATGTCTTTTTTTATTTGTTTTTCTTTTCGCTCTTACCTCATTTATTCTTGGTATCATTTATTCATTCATTCATTTATTCATTTCATTCATAAGTTTCTTCATTCCTTCTTTCCCTCATTCATTCATTCATTCCATAAGCCATTCACTCATCCATTCATTTCTTTCGTTAGTTCATTCATTTCGTTTTTTACTTCATTCCACCATTCATTCATTCATTCATTTCATTCCATAGTACATTCCTTCCTTCCTTCATTATTTCATCATTCACTCATACATTCACTCATTCACGCACCCACCCCGTCACTCCCAAGCATTCACCACACTCCTAAAACAGTGTGAAACGTGTAGAAGCATTTTTTATACCTTTCTCAGACTCACCTTTTCTGCCTGTGTTCCGCGTGGGATATTTTTAGGCTCAGATCTTTCCTGGAGGTGAATAAAGAGAGTGGACGAGGTGGAGGTGGTGGAGGCAGAGGTCAGTGGGTCACCAGGAACAATGAGAGAGAGAGAGAGAGAGAGAGAGAGAGAGAGAGAGAGAGAGAGAGAGAGAGAGAGAGAGAGAGAGAGAGAGAGAGAGAGAGAGAGAGAGAGAGAGAGAGAGAGAGAGAGAGAGAGAGAGAGAGAGAGAGAATGAGGGGGTTGTTTCAGGTCTTATTTTCTGTTTCTTCTCGTCTTCCCTTCCATCTCCCTGTTTAATTTTCTTTCTACATCCATTTCTATTTTTTTTAGTGTGTGTGTGTGTGTGTGTGTGTGTGTGTGTGTGTGTGTGTGTGTGGATCGTCTGCTAGGTATTTCAGTATTCACATTCGTATTTGCATTCATATTCAAGCCTGTATTTCACTTCCATTTATATATTCGCTTATTCTTTTACCTGTTATTTATTTTTTTTTTTTGGCTAATTATCATGTTTTTTTGTTGTTTATAGATCGTCCCCGTGTGTTCCAGTATTTATATTTGTATCTACATTTATATTTCACTTACATGTATATATAATCGCGTATTCATTTACCTGTTTTCATTTCTTATACCTGTTTATACCGTTTCAGCACCACTACCACCACCTCCGTTATGGCGAGTTGTTTAATTTTTTTCATATTTTCCTGTTATGCTTGATACGCTCCAAGTTTTTTTCTTCCTACCTCCTGTTATGCTTGATTCACGTCGTCTTGTTTTTTTCTTCTTTGGCCAGGTATCAGTTGCATCCCTCGGCTCATCTTGATGCAACTTTTTGTATTTCTTGCTTCGTTGTCTGTCAGAACGAAAGAAAAATGAGACGCAGGGAATGAAGATGGAGCGAGTCTTGAAGGAAGGGAGGAAGGCAAGAAAAAGGGAGAAGAGACTATCATGAAAACCTAGTAATAATGATAATTGTAGTAAGGAAAGAAATGAGTGAATCTTGAAGGAAGGGAGGAAGGCAAGAAAAAGGGAGAAGAAACTATCATGAAAACCTAGTAATAATGATAGTGTAGTAAGGAAAGAAATGAGTGAATCTTGAAGGAAGGGAGGAAGGCAAGAAAAAGGGAGAAGAGACTATCATGAAAACCTAGTAATAATGATAATAGTAGTAGGGAAAGAAATGAGTGAATCTTGAAGGAGGGGAGGAAGGCAAGAAAAAGGGAGAAGAAACTACCAAGAAAATATAGTAATGATGATAACAGTAATAAGTAAGGAAATGATCTATCAGAGGGCAGAAGGAAAAATGGAAGGTAAGAAGTTTTGAAGATTGAAGAAAGGAAGAAAGGAAGGAAAGGAGTTTTACAGATTTAAGGATATATATGGAAGTTAATAGATCATAGATGGAAGAAAGGATCAGGATGGAGAGAAGAATGATGTGGAGGAAAGAAAGGGGAGAGAGAGGAGTGTTAGTAGAAATAACGGAAAAAAGGAAAGAGAGAAAGAAGAGAAAAAGGAAGGAAAGAAGGAAGTAGACGAGAAAAGGGTTAAAGAAGGATAAATAATAATGAGAGAGAGAGAGAGAGAGAGAGAGAGAGAGAGAGAGAGAGAGAGAGAGAGAGAGAGAGAGAGAGAGATGATCATCCTGGATCTGTGACGAAAGGTGAGACAGCAGTTACCGAAACCAGATTCCTTGCTTTATTTCTCTCTCTCTCTCTCTCTCTCTCTTTGACCTTGATATTTGATTTCGCGTGCCTGAGAGAGAGAGAGAGAGAGAGAGAGAGAGAGAGAGAGAGAGAGAGAGAGAGAGAGAGAGACGAAGAAAATAAACCACACTAACAAATGGACAACCAGACCAATAATAGAGAAATAACGCCAAAGTTTAACGAAGAAGAGAGAAAAAAAAAACAATGAACACAAACAAACAATTACCCAACATCCACGTAACATCACAGCTAACCTAACCGCGCCCTGGCTTGATAGTAAAAAGAAGTAAAGTAACCCCATCGCCTGTTTGAAAGTAAAAAGAAAACGGAGTGCGGAGGTTCACCGTTACCGCAGCGCCACCGAACATACAAAAGATGGCAGGATATTATTACTGCGCATTTATTGACCGCTGAAGTTGATGCGGAGTAGACGAGCGGAGCGAACGGCGGAGTGAACGGAAACGGTGGAGTGAATGGTCTATAGCGGAGACTGACATAGATATTGAGCTGTTCTGGTGATGTGTTGATCGCTCGCTGGGGGTCTGACGTGGAGAGGAAGGAAGAAAGGAAATTGAAATATGAAAGAAGGGAAAGACAGAGAAAGAACCAATAAGAAAGACAGATAATGAAAAGAGGACAGAAAGGAGAAGGAAATAGGTGAGGGGAAGCCGAGGGACCTAACCATAGAGCAGAGGAGAGTGAAAAAAGAAGGGAAAGAAAGGGAAAAGTCAGGGGAAAGATAGGAAATGAAAACAAAAGGACAATAATTAAGCTGAAAGCGTGGCATATAAACGAGAGAAAGTGGAAAGAGAAGGAAGAAAGGAAAAAAATAAAGATGTAGCGTATAGCAAGATGAAGAAAGTTAGTGTAATAAAGTACTACAGAAGAAGAGATAAGTAAAGAAATAGAGAAGGAGGGAGGTTAACAGAAGGAAAGGGAGAAGCAAGCAGGAAACGAGATCAGAGAAGGAGCATAGGAAAGAGGTAGAGTGGGAGAAGAGGAGGAAGAGAAGGAGAAGTAGCAAATAGGAAAAGTTAGAAGAGAAGAGATGCGAGAAGTGGGAAGAGGATGCCGAGGAAGGTCATGCATAAGGGTAGTAGGCTAACAATCGAAAAAAAGAAAAAAAAGCATCGTCCATTAATCACGCGTGTTACAAAACCTCTTTCAATCCCTTACATGTGATACTTTTTTATGAATGACAAGAACTTTATTATATTCCTCTTTTCTCGTTTCTTTTTCTCTCTCTCTCGCATAAAGAAGTAAAGACGTACGTGTGGTTGGCAGCGGCAAGGTCAAGACTAAGACAAAAACGAAAACAAAAACAAAAAAACATCGGAAATACCCCCCCAAAAAGTGTGTGAACGTAGATGCTGAGAGGAACTTCAGGAGTGTTTTGTCGCTTGTTCTTGGCCTTGAAGCTTTTGTCTGCCGTGTGCTATTAGTGTGTATTGTATTGATTGTATTTATAGTGTATTTCCGTGCGGTGATGTGTGTGTGTGTTTGTGTGTGTGTTGGAGAATACTAATAAGGGTGTGTTGAATGTACTTGAGAGATAATGTTTAAAAGTCAACTTGTTACTTAGCCTCCTGATTCTGTGTTGATGTTTCGATGGTTCTTATTGAGCATGGATTAGGTATGGTTGAGTATGGGTTGGGTATGGTTGACTATGGGTTAGGTATGGTTGACTATGGGCTGGGTATGGGTGAGTATGGGTTGGGTATGGTTAAGTATGGGATGGGTATGGGTTGAGTATGGGTTGGGTATGGTTGACTATGGATTGGGTATGGTTAACTATGGGTTGGGTATTGTTGGGTATGGGTTGGGTATAGTTGACTGTGGATTGAGTATGGGTTGGCTATGGTTGAATATGGGTTGGGTATGTTTGAATTTGGGTTGGGTATGGTTAAGCATGGGTTGAGTAGCTACGGGTCGAGTATGGGTTTAGAATCGATTGGGTATGGGTTGTGACCTTGAACGTAATAGAGTTGCATTGTGTTGTAGAGTCTGTATGCTTGAATATTAGTGTTTTATTGCCTAGATGTGTTAGTGTGTTAGTGTGTGTGCGTATCTTTGTCCATTGTACGGGTTTATCACGGACCATCGCGCGAACTAAAAAAAAAAAAATTAATATGGAGTTTCAGTGACGGAGTGTACTTAAGAATAGTACCGCGTTGTTATGTTTCTTTATTTAGGTAAGTATCGTTATTAGACGCTGGTGTGGGTTATCCAGCGCTCTGGTTTATTATGGGTCATCGCGGGGGCCACATATATGGTGCCCCGGTGATGTTAATGGAGACGGATGGAGAGGGAAGCGAGGGCACGGTTTCCAGATTATCGTACCCACCATTGTATTTACCGTTTTTAGACACTTAACTATAGCAAAAAGACACTAATAATTAAACCTTTCAACGGTATCTATAAATAAATGTAGTTATTGGAGTGGAGGAGACAGTTTTGGGGTCGGAAATCGGAAAACATAAGAGGCCGAGTACGACAATCTGGCAACGGTGAGCGAGGGCAGCGAGAAAGGAAGGGAGGGAAGGACAGAGCAAGGCTGATCTATCGTCCCTTCCTCATGATGGCCGGGAGGACGGCACTCAGCTGCTCATCTTGCATGCCCGCTGCGTGTGTGGGTAGCAAGGTAGGAACCCCGCCCCGCCTTGCCCAGCCTCGCCCTTATCAGCCCTGACCCTCCTAGAAGACTTCCAGGACTCGGAGATGGAAAAAAATGACATTATATGCAAAAATGGATCCTAGGACCTTCGACGTGACCAATCTAGACTCGGAAGCCTCATTAAACTTATAACTTTATTAATTAAGGCCTCAGCAGACCCTTCTTTCCTAGATCCACGACTTCCAGGACTCGGAGATGGAAAAAAATCACATTATATGCAAAAATGGATCCTTAGACCTTGGACATGATTACTCTACACTTGGAAGCCTCATTAAACTTAGAATATATTTATTAATTGATGCCTCAGCAGACCCTTCTCTCCTGGATCCACAACTTCCAGAACTCGAAGATAAAAAAAGACGTTACATGCAAAAGAAAAATTCCTTGAACGCGGCTACTCAAGAAGCAGGACCTCCTTTGGACTGATTGTATCTCCGTAAGGCCTCACCTGACCATCTTTTCCTAGAATCACGACTTCCAGGACTCGAATATGGAAAGGCTCAACGCTACATGCAAAAATGGCTCCTTATAGGCTGGTACTCAAGACCCAGAAGCCTCATTGGTCTTAACATGTCTTATTAAAGCCCTCACCAGACCCTCTTTTCCTAGAATCACGACTCCTAGGCCTCGAATATGGAAAAGCTCAACGCTGTATGCTGAAGTGACTCCTTTGATGCTGCTACTCAGGACTCTGAAGCCTCATAGGTCTTGATACTGGTTCTTAAGGCCACAGCAAGCTAGACCAACACAACAACAAGGAAAAACTCAGCGCTACAAGGCAAAGCAGCCCCCTAGATACACTCAAGCCAGCCAGGCACCTCATCGGTCTTGATAGTTTGTCGAGGCTATACCAAGCAAGACCACAACTACCATCACCTCCATTACCTTCATCACCCCTTGCAGTGTTTCGGTGACGTGCGCACAAATCACAAATGGAAGACGACCATAAGAAACGCGGCGTTGAAAGTCATCTAAGAATTCTAAGCGACGCAGCATACGCCTCCTCTACCTCTCGCCTCGCCTCGCCTCGCCTCGCCCGCGGTATACTCGGTCCTCGCAGCCCATCCACCGCCAAGGCCGCCCGGTCCCTCCTGTATATAAGAACGGGCGGCCAGTTCTTCGGTGTTTAATCTCGAACACACGGGCACGGCAAACAGGCACTATGCGTTCCCTGGTGAGTATGGAGGCGCGCGGGGATGTGAGTGAGGCAGTGCGTGAATGAGTGAGGGAGAGAGTTGTGTGTGTGTGTGTGTGCGTGTCACCTTGAACAGTAAGAATAGTAGATATTTTACGATTATCATGATTTTGTTTTCTTTTTAACTCAGTGAGAATAATATCAGTGTTATTTGTGTCTAGTGAAGAAATAACGTCTTGCAGTGCCCAGGGTAGTCAGTCAACATTGTGTGTAAGTTATAACGTAAAGAATGATTGTCTTCTCCATTCATTAGTAAAGCATGAATGAGTCTGGTGCGTTTTGTTGCTGCAGTGTTGCGTCAGGGCGGGGAGGAGGGAGGTGGTGTGATGCTGGCGGCAAGGGTCGGGGCTGAGATGAGGAGGAAGGGAGGAAGTGAGGATGGCGGTAGCGGGTCAGGCTGCGGTAACGGGGCGGCCGCAAGATGGGGGTAATTTTTCAGCGCCAGGGACCTCAGGGTTGTGTGTGTGTGTGTGTGTGTGTGTGTGTGTGTGTGTGTGTGTGTGTGTGTGTGTGTGTGTGTGTGTGTGTGTGTGTGTGTGTGTGTGTTACGGTTTGTGTCAAGTGTATAATGTTGGTGTTGCAGGTGATTGTGAGTGTAGTCCTTGGCGTCGCCCTCGGCCAAGTATTTCCTCGTGACACCCCGGAGGTTGAGGCTGCGCGCAACGCCTTCATCGCCGAGTACAACCGCTTGGCGAGACTGGCAGAGCAGGCGCCCGACATCCACATCTACCACCGCGACCCCGAGCAGGACCTCTCGGCACCATCCGGCGTGGTGCGGCACCGGCCCATCAACCCTCCCGCCTTCAACGCCTTCTCCTTTTCGGCTAACTTGGGCGCCAACCAGCAATTCGTGCCCGGCCCCAACACCTTCCCCGGTGCGTCACACATGCCCGGACACCTTGCTGGCCACCACGTCCATGCCGCCCCCACTCACGCCCCCGCCGCCCCCACTCACGCCCCCGCCGCCCCCACGCACGCCCCAGTCAGCTTCAGGGCCTCTCAGAGGCCGCGCATCACTCAGGCGCCGCTCTTCAACATCGTTGACGAGCCTGTGGCGCGCTGGACGGGGCCCTTCGCTGACGAGGTGCCCGCCGGCCTCAGTGGCCACGTGATGGAGACACCGAGCGTTGCCGCCGCCAAGGCCGCCCACTTCCAGGCCCACGCTGACTTCTGGAACCAGGCTACTAGGAATAATCCCACGCAGGGCTGAGGAGGGCGACGGCAGTCCCAGCAGACCCTTTAGGAGCCCCGGGGAGGCCCATGCAGGCAGTCCCCGGCCCGTGCCAAAGATGAACGTTGTCGCCGTGTTGCCATCCACTTCGACTCGTGGCCCCGCGCCACGCGCATGCACTTCACCCTCACCCCCTCCTTGTCTGTCTCTCGCTAGGCCTCTCATCACTCCGAAATCAGTATTTTTCTGTGCTCAGATTGTCTTTTGTCTTCCCACAGAGTTTATTGTAATGTTCTTTATTAGCGTTACGTATCCTGTGTATGTATGATTGTGATAGAAATAAACCCCGTCGACGGTTACATAAACTTTTCTGTCTCCTCTTGTCCTTCTTCCCTTCAGGAGCGTAGCGGCGTGAGGTTGGGTGGGGTGGGGTGGAGTGGTACGGGGCGGGGCGGGGTTAGGCGAGGTGAGGAAGGGCGGGGCTGGACGTGGTGTGGGCGGACTGGATGGAAGTGGAGCGGGAGGGAGTGTTGGGGAATGAACAGCCAAGGTCACACATCCGGACAGTTGGATGAAAAAAAAAAAGAGAGATAACTGTCGCCGCAGCACGTAGCTTTCGTTTTTTGTTTGTTTACCCATCAAGGCGTCAGTACTTCCAGGGCTTGTTTATTTTTGTTGAGAGAGAACGTGCTTTGTAATATGATTCAACGGAGAGTTATATAGAGACAGAATTTTACTTTTCCAACGCTCGCTTTGACTGACGCTTCCATCGTGTGATTCTCCAAAAGACTGCCGTAGTTTTCCATAGTCTTTACCGGCTGTCTCTGGCCACCTGATGCTCATGAAACTTCCCGTTCATTCTATAGGAGCTGCCTTTTTGAGAAGCCAAGTTTTTCGCCCAAACATTCATGGCAAAACGCTCAACATATATATAGGAAGGATTTGCCACCGTTGCCTGATTATCGTACTCAGAGCCTCGTATTTACCGGTTAGTGAGACAAAAAACACCAATAATTAACCATTTTAACAATAACTATAAATGAAGGCAGTTATTGGGGTCGAGGAGGCGGTTTTGGCGTCAGAAATTGGCAAACATATGAGGCTGAGTACGATAGTCTGGCACCGTTGGGGGTTTCTTTAATTACTTGATGGGGCGTCATCTTGTCTGACTAAGGAGCAGCAATAATAATAATAATAATCACCTGGGACATTCTTAATAATCGTGTCACCCAAAGACTTTCATTAACCCGGTAGCAGCGACGGGACAAATTTGTGGCTTTACCGTGTACCAGCGACGGGCCACATTTTTGCCATGATATAAACCCCCAAAAATAGATGATGCATAAACTGATCACAAATGCGTTGATATATATTATGAAATGGTTTGCGTGAGTGATGATTTTTTCTCATTTTTCTCGCTTAGAGGGAAGGGCCTTTAAGAAACATGATCCCCTTAAGCTACCAGGGTTAATTCTCCCATCGTCAGCTGTATACCTCGTTTTTTTATTGAATGACCTTTTTGTGAGCACTGAAGAATGTAAGTGCTTCAAGAGTAAAAACGAAGGGAAAGTCTCTCCTTTGATTCAGAGGTGGAGTGACGCAGCAGGCCAGTCAGTGTTCGAGGAAAGTCCACGAGTCATGAACGTTTGCGATCACTGACGGTCTGACTGTTAAGTTGTGCACGTTGATTGTCATTTTGGATCTGATGTCACTCCTGTAACTATGCATCAACTTCTTATATATTTCCATGATCAGCCTCACTGTTGGAAATGCCATTTGTTACACGGGACTGTCAGGGCGTTGTCAACATTGGACAGACAGTGGGTTTTTGCTTGGTTAGCTCTTAACAACACCCAATCAATTTTGTTCAGGCGAGGAGCAACGTTCAAGGCATTCAAATAGTGTCTTGCGCTGTGTCTATTCAGATTATGTGAATAGAGAAGTCCTGTTTTTTATTCCACTCTCTGGCCGGGTATCTAATGTACGTACAACAGTCTGTAGGTTCTCTGTCAGGTTGGGAATGGCTGTCAGACCGTTCAGGAAATGTTATTGTGTTCTGTCAGTTCATATCAAGTCGATAGAGAGGCTGATCTTTTTTTGACAGTTCATATAAAGTCGATGGAAAAACCCTGTTCTCTCCTCCACCCACTGACCAAGCTCCCAAATGTACAGTCACGCTTGGAGCAACTTCTAATCTCGAGGGCGTTGGATTATGAAACGCTAGACAACATTGTAGGCCATTCCCACTCACAAAAATTGGAAATAGAAATACATAAACACAAACCTACAAAAAAATAACCAGGATAATAACGGGCACAAATTAACAGTTACCATCCTAATCATCACCAGTTGGCATCATTGTCCCTCATGACGCAGGTGAGTGGACCGCCTCGCCTCCGCAACCTCTAGTGACGGACGGCTCGGCAAGGTGGACGTGTCATGCCCCTGAGGAACTGACGAAAAGCCTCCTGGTGTCGTGTGTGCTGGTGGCGCGACTGTGTGTGTGCTCCTGGCTCGGTGCTGGCGTAGTGGGTGTCAGTAGTGGCTCCCTGATAGTACTTTTTTTTTCCAGACCGCTTCCTATGAGTTTTTTGATTTGTGTCCCGTTCGTTCTTTCCTCGTTCTCGTTCTTGTTCTTTCCTATCTCCCATTGGTCACATCTTCAACGCTTCCTACGAGTTTTCTTCTTGGTTTTGCTTCTCTCTCGTTCTTTCCTTGTCTTGTTCTTTCCTATCTCCCATTGGTCATGTCTTCAACACCTCCTACGAGTTTTCTTCTTGGTTTGTCCTCTCGTTCTTTCCTTGTCTTGTTCTTCTTCTTGTTCATTCCCATCCTCATCAATGCTTCCTGTCTCCCATTTTTCACTTCTTGATTTCTCTTTTTCACTCACTCGTTCTTTCATTGTCGTACTCTTCTTATTCTTTGCCATCTTCATCATTCCTTCTTAACTCCCATTCTTCATTTTTTTTCAACACGTCGGAGTTTTGTTCTTCATTTGTCTTATCTCCTGTTCTCTCATTGTCTTGTTCTTCGTCTCATCCTCATAATTGCTTTCCATCTCCGAGTTTTCACTTTTCAACACGTCGGAGTTTTGTTCTTCATTTATCTTCTCTGTTGTTCTTTCATTGTCTTGTTCTCCGTCTCATCCTCATTATTGCTTTCCATCTCCGAGTTTTCACTTTTCAACACGTCGGAGTTTTGTTCTTCATTTCTCTTCTCTGTTGTTTCTTTCATTCTTTTGGTCTTCATTCCAGCTTCATTATTGCCTCCTGTCTCCCATGTTCTCCAATCGTCCTTCGTCATTGCTTTTTTCTCTCTTTTCAGCCAATCATCAGACCTTCATTTCTTTCCGTTTCACTTCACCTTCATGAGTTGTTTCTTAATTTCGTCCTCCCCGCTATTCATTTTTCTTTTGTTTTGTTGTTGTATTTAGTGTTGCTGTCCCGCTACTCCATTTATCCTCTGTTACTAGTCGTCTATTGTGTATTCAGACATTTTATCTTTCTTTCTTTTCGTTCCATTCTCAGACAACCTTTTTTCCGTTTCACTCTCCCTTCAGTCCTGTCTCCATTTCTTTCTCCCGTCTCTGTTACTATTCATCTATTGTGTATTCAGACATTTTATCTTTCTTTTCGTCCCATTCTCAGACAACCTTTTTTCCGTTTCACTCTCCCTTCGGTCCCGTCTCCATTTCTTTTTCCCGACTCTTTATTTTTGGGTCCATTGTCTTTTTGGGGTATTGCTTACGTGTCCCTGTCTTCCTCCTCCTCTGCAGCTACCCATCCCGTTTTCTATATCTTAAGCTCCTCTCCATATCGTACGTCCATATCCATTCCTTCTCCCTATGTCCTTCTCCTTCTCTATGCTATCTTTCCATCCAAGGTCCCTATATCTACCCTTCCAGCCTTCCTTCACTTCCGTCCCTCTCACTGTCTTATACTACTGAGCTCCTCCTTTGCATCCCCTCACCTCACTCCCTCTCTCTCCCTCTCCTTCTGTATACATGAAGATAAACAAGGAAATGGTGGACAGCCGGCCTTGTCCTCACGTTTCTGTCCTCACTTCCGACCCTCCCATTTCACGACCGTCTGCTCCTCACCAACTTAATCAACTTCCATGCATGTAGCTAGCCCCTTTCTCCTTCCCCTTCATCCTTACTTTATGCATCTTCTGTCTCTCCGGGTTTTTTTCTTATAATTGTTTGTATTTCCTTTCTTCCTTCATATCTTCTTTTCCTCCTCCATTCATTAGTTCATTCATTCATTCCGGGTTTGTTGTTTCTTATCCTTCATTCTTTATCCCCCTTCCTTTCTTTCTTTTTTGTTTCCTCATTCATTCATTCATCTATTTATTACTTTCTTCTCTCCATAACTACCTCGCTCCTTCCCTCTCTCCTCCCTTCGTCCACGGATACTTAGTCAATGCATTCTAACTTCCCGCCACATTGCACAGAGCCAAGACCAAGACCTGCCCATATATAGCGTTGACTAAGTAAGTGTGTTGTCTTATCGAGGCAGGTGGACCGTTGATGCCCGAGTCACGATCAGCCAACAGCCCTGCCTAGTAATTGCACACATTTATAATACTGTCTGGCTTTTTCTTTCCTCTTGGTCTTGGCGGGTCCCGTTGGGCAAATGGTCGGTCTGGCGAGCTTGAAGATTTTTTGTTGTTCTGTTTTTCCAACGGGTCAGCCTCGTGTGTTAGAAGGTTGCTTGCATCGAGGGGCGACTATGTGTGGCAGATTGTAATATAGGCTTATGTATGTTGTTGCTAGGGATGGTGTGTGTGTGTGTGTGTGTGTGTGTGTGTGTGTGTGTGTGTGTGTGAGTTGAGGGGTGGGGTGAGGGTGGGTGTCTCCTCTCTCCATCACACACACACACACACACACACACTCCTCGAAGTTGCCACACCAGTTTTTGTCATCCGAATATGTGTTTTATGCGTCCTTGTCGGCCTGTGTGCAAGTGTTTGGGGTGTGTGTGTGTGTGTGTGTGTGTGTGTGTGTGTGTGTGTGTGTGTGTGTGTGTGTGTGTGTGTGTGTGTGTGTGTGTGTGTGTGTTAAACATTTGCACATATCTTTTTTTTTTATATATTTCGAAAGGATGAAATCAAACTTGCATGTCCAGTATTTCCTTATCTCTTTCTGTCACAATAATTCCTTCCTGTGTGTGTGTGTGTGTGTGTGAGGTTGGGACATGTAGGACACGTGTAATTCATGTGAGCTCGAGTCAACCCGTTCGAGTCTTGCAAGGAGTGAGTGAGGTCCCCCCACCCCCCACCCAGCCTCTCTCAGGGTCATGGGGAGGGTGAGAGGGGGGGCCACGGGTGTTCCCCTCGTGGGTAAACAGGTGGAGTAACCCATGACCCCCTCCCCCCCCGCCACCTCCCCTTCCGCCGCAGCTAGCCACGTCAAGGGAGATCAGGAGAGAAAGTTAGCGACGGAAGGACAGAGTGAAGGATGGCGGCCCGCGGCAGGAGATAAATCAAGTCGGAGAGCGACCCCCATTAATTAGAAAAAAAGTATAAATCTTCACCTTGGAACCTTAAGGCACGCAGCACAGCTTAGTTATGAGGTAAATGTGGAAGTAATAATTGGAATGGGTGGATAATGATTAAGACGGGAGGAGATAAAGCAAGGTGGAAAACGATCCCCAGCAATTAGAAAAAGCATAAATCTTCACTGCATCGCCTTGAAGCTTAAGAGTCACCCAGAGCAACTTATTTTTTAGGTAAATGTAAAAGTAATTATTAGGATAGCGACTTGCGGAGGTAGAGTGAAAAGCTACCCTCATTAATTAGACTAAAATAAGAGTCCTCAACTGCATCGCCTTGAAGCTTAAAGTCACCCAGAGCAACTTATTTTTGAGGTGAATGCAAAAGAAATAATTAGGATGGCGTCTTGCGGGAGGTGGATTGAAAAGTGAACTCAAGTAATTAGAAAAAAAACTATAGTCGTCACTGTATCGACTTGGAAGCTTACCAGTCACCCAGAGCAACTTATTTTTGAGGTGAATGTAAAAGAAATAATTAGGATGGCGTCTTGCGGGAGGTGGATTGAAAAGTGAACTCAAGTAATTAGAAAAAAAGCTATAGTTGTCACTGTATTGACTTGGAAGCTTACCAGTCACCCAGTGCAGCTTATTTTTAGGTGAATGTAAGAATAATGATTAGAATGGCGGCTCACGGGAGAAGGTAGGTGTCATGGGAAGCGGCGAACGAAGCAAGCAGCGAGCGGTGGGATGAAGCAGTTAAGGGCGAAGCAAGTGAAGCCTGAAGCCGCGAGATAAGTTGGGAGCGTAAATACGGTGAGGGACAGGTAAAACGAAAAAGATACTCACATCAATTAATTAAAAGCAAAAATCGACACTGCATTGCCTTGGAAGCTTAACAGTTACCCAATCCAGCTTATTATGCAGAGATACAAAATTGATAATGAGTATTTGTATTTGAAGTGATGCTATTAGCTTTGATGTTAGTATTAGACTGCATTAGCACATAGATTAGTAATATTTGTTATGCAAGATTAGGAATTCCGGTTTCTTTTCCCATTCTGTTCCTCTTTCGTTTTTCCTCCACCTCCCTTTCTTCCACGCTCATACCTTCCTTTTTTCTTTCTCCTTTCTTTTCTTCCCTTTTCTCGTTTTGTTTTTTCCTTCACCTCCCTTTCTTCTTCTATCTCCCTATCTTTATGTTTCTTTAACCTTTCTTTTCTACTCCTTTCCCCTATCGTTCTTTCCCCATCTCCCTTTCTTCCACCTTCATATCTTCCTTTTTTCGTTCTCCTTTATTTTCTTCCCCTTTCCCCTTTCGCTCATTCCTTCACCTCCCTTTCTTCTATCTCTGTATCTATATTTTTCTTTACCCTTTCTACTCCTTTCCCTTTTCGCTCTTTCCCCGTCTCCCTTTCCTCAACTTCCTACCTTCAATTTTCTTTCCCCTACTTTTCTTACCCTTTCCCCTTTAGTTCTTCTTATTTATCATTACCTTCACTATTTATCCCACTTTTCCTTCCTGGCCTTTCTTGACCTTGCCTCATCTTGTTTCCCTCCTCCTCCTCCTCTTCCCCCTCCCCTGCAGTATTGCCAACCCTCGCAGACTCGTGTGTACCCCATGACAACAAACAAGCGTAATCCAGTATACCCTCAAACAAGACACGGTATACCTCCCTCCGTCTCCCCACCCTTCCTTCCTCTCTCCTGCCCCACCTTATTCATCCCTCGACCTCTCCACACCCTGTTACCTGTATACGACTGTCCTCCAGGTGATTCACTGAGTAATTAATGTCCGCCTCGCACGCGTCCAGGTAAAAAAAGTGAAATGGAATGTATAAGCGATAGGAAATGTTTGTTTGTTTTCTGCTTTTTTGGATTCGTTTCGTGATTTTAGCGGATTTTAGTGTTGAGAGAGAGAGAGAGAGAGAGAGAGAGAGAGAGAGAGAGAGAGAGAGAGAGAGAGAGAGAGAGAGAGAGAGATCGCATACATTTAGAAAAGAGAGAGAAACTTTTAGCTGTTTTTAGTGTTTAGAGAGAGAGAGAGAGAGAGAGAGAGAGAGAGAGAGAGAGAGAGAGAGAGAGAGAGAGAGAGAGAGAGAGAGATCGCATACATTTAGAAAAGATAGAAAAACTTGTCCCCACCTGGTTAGTCACGAGGTAAGTGATCTTCAGAAACGATAATTTTGTGAACGGGTGGCGGAGCGGCCTCGCCTTGGGGTACGCCACCGCCTAACTGTGTATCGAAGTTATTATTATCATTATTATTATTATTATTATTATTATTATTATTATTATTATTATTATTATTATTATTATTATTATTATTATTATTATTATCACTGCCATCATTTCCGCCATTTTCACCGCTATTGTTGGGGGTGTCGTTAGCGTGGTAGTAGTAGTAGTAGTAGTAGTAATAGTAGTAGTATCTGTTACCCTTCATTTGTAACGCTTGTCTAACGCTGCAAACCAATTAGTCTTTGAAGAGACCGGAGAGAGAGAGAGAGAGAGAGAGAGAGAGAGAGAGAGAGAGAGAGAGAGAGAAGTGGCGCGTCAACTAAAGATAACAAACGAATAATTAATAGGAGAAGGAAGTTGCAGAGAGAAGGAAAGTTGAACAATAAAGGAAAGAATAAATAAAACTGCCTTCGAGATGACGCAAATAGAGGAAGATGAAGTGGAATATTACAGAGAGAGGAAACATACGAAGAAAAAAAAACTGAGCGAACTGAAAAGGAGATGAAAATGGAGAGGAGAGGGAAAGGAGTTGGATATAGGAGGGAAGAAAACAAATGTATGCCGAGTAAGACGAAATAGAGCGGAAAAGATGGAAGAAAAACTTAACGAGCGGGAAAGGAAGTGAAAAAACAAATACAAAGCAGCGTGAAAAGAACGGCAAAGAAGAAAGAAACATTGTACGAGCCAGCAGCGAAGGAGGTACAAATAAACAAAAATAGGAAGTAGGAAGAGGAAAATATATGCGTAATGGGACTTTTGAGAGGAGTGTTGCGTGTCTATATTACTCTGAGGTACTCTTTGTCGTGTCTACCTCCCTCGCCTACTCTATAATTGGGTCACAGGCGTATGTATTTTTTTCTCTCTCCTAATGACAGACGAGTGAGTGTACTTCGGGTTAACCTTCATTTCTTTCCTTCCTTCTTTACTTCCTGGTTTCCGTGGAGAAGTCACTCTTCCCGAGACATGACGTTTATGGCTTCCTACAGGAGGCTGGCGTCCTCAACCTCCTGTAGGCCTTATTGACCTTATATTGTTGTTTTTACCATGTCTTTAATTCTAACTTGTTTTATATAGTTTTATTAGTGTTGTTTTTATCACGTTTTTAATTTTAAGTTTTATATAGTTTTATTAGTGTTGTTTTTTTATCAAGTTTTATAAAGTTTATCAGTAAGTTCGGCGCCATATGACCATGCAGTTTCGGCGCCAAGCAACGAACGCCCCAAGAATCAATGAATCCTGGTTTCCGTATCAAAAGACTATCCCATTTCTGACCTAATATATAAATCTGTTCTACGTACTTATCTTTCTTAAGGTCATGATCGTTTGAGTGTAACAGTATGATATGATCTCACTCTCAGAACCTGTCATGTGTAGGCCCGTCTGTCTGTCTGTCTGGCGTCTTGTAGTCTCTTTATATCTTTGTGTATCCTTGTCTATTGCGTGTTCATTCTTTGTCTTAATGATCTCACTCTCAGAACCTGCCATGTGTAGGCCCGTCTGTCTGTCTGTCTGGCGTCTTGTAGTCTCATTATATCTTTGTGTATCCTCGTCTATTGCGTGTTCATTCTTTGTCTTTATCGTTTGTTTATAAAAGTATGTTATGATCTCACTCTCAGAACCTGTCATGTGTAGGCCCGTCTGTCTGTCTGTCTGGCGTCTTGTAGTCTCTTTAAATCCTCGTGTATCCTTGCAATATCTGATCATTCATTCTTTATCTTTCTAGTTTGCGTATTGAGACTATGGTTGGTATTTTTAGATGCCTCTGCCTCTGACATTAATTATTTCCAAAGTCCTAAATGGAGATAAGTCAGATTCTTATGTGTGATATTTTAGGTTCATTGTACAGAAGAAGGGTCAAACTACCACCAGGGTCATAAAACTATCCCTGGAAATTACCACAAATCCTACGAAAGCCTTGTCAAATATGTGTGCTTGGGCGACGAACTGTTTCATAATATGCGACCGAATATACGACATCATTGACCCATATTCTCAAACACTCCTGGGCTTACACACCCACATTTGATAAGTCTTTCCTAGAGGCTGTGGGTATTTCTGAGTATTAGGGTATTTCTATGGGTATTAGGTCCACTTCCTTCCTCCTTCATCGCCTTCGACAGTACTAACCAGAAAGTCACGTCCACCTTCCCTTATCTCTTTTTCTCACTCATGTCGCTAATTTTTACGAGTTCTTCCTACTTTTTTTTGGCTCCAGTTTTTCACCGACATTCCGAGGCGTGTCGTGAGGGGGTAGAGGAGTAAGGAGAGGTACAGGAGGGGAGGGGGAAAAAGACTCAACCACCTCTATGACTTATATTCTCTCAACATCCTTCCCCTTCCTCCTCCTCCTCTTGATGACGATGCTGTGGTGACCAGTGAGGATGGAACAAGTGCAATGTGATCTCTTCCTTCTGTCCCTTCACGCCGTCCTTTCCTCTCCCTTCTTATGTTCACCTCCTTCTCCTCCTTTCTTTCTTTCTATAACCACTTGACGATGCTGAGGTAACCAATGAAGAAGGAACAAGTGCAATATAATCTCTTAAATTCCTTCTGTACCTTCATGCCGTCCTTTCCTTTCCCTTCTTATTTTAATCTCCTTTCTTTCTTTCTATAACCTCCTGACGATGCTGAGGTGACCAGTTAGGAAGGAACAAGCGCAATGTGATCTCTTTCTTCTCTTCCTTCCTATCTTCCTCTCCTCCTCCTCCTTTCTTTCTATAACTTCCTGAAGATGCTAAGGTGACCAGTTAGGAAGGAACAAGCGCAATGTGATCTCTTCCTTCTATCTTTCTTTCCTCCTCCTCCTTCTTTCTATAACCTCCTGACGATGGTGAGGTGACCAGTTAGGAAGGAACAAGCGCAATGTGATCTCTTCCTTCTCTTCCTTCATGGCGACCTCCCCTCTTCCTTCCTATCTTCTCATTCTTTCTTTCTATGACCTCCTGACGATGCTAATGTGACCGGTAAGGAAGGAAGGAAGGAGTGCAGTGTGATTGTTCGTCCTTTCCCGCTCCACCCTTTCTTTCGTCTATCCTGTCTCTCTCTATCTCCCTATTCTGTTTTCCCTTTCCTCGTACTCTTTAACCTTGAAAAATAATTCTCTCTCTCTCTCTCTCTCTCTCTCTCTCTCTCTCTCTCTCTCTCTCTCTCTCTCTCTCTCTCTCTCTCTCTCTCTCTCTCTCTCTTCCTTCAACTTAATATCAACTAGAGTAGAAATGCAACGTTTTGGAGTCTTCTGATTAATGTAAAATCACTTAGGTTTAAGGACAGACCACCAAGTCTGGACCATGGGGTCTGTGTGGTCTGATTTTCTATGTAAATCTATGTAAATCTCTCTCTCTCTCTCTCTCTCTCTCTCGAACATAACCTTGAGACATTTATCGCTCCCTTTCCTCCTCCTTATTTATCTCGTCCCCCTCCTCCTCCTCCTCCCTTCCCTCCGTCAGCATAATAGCTCTCCCTCCCATTTTGTTTCGTCTTTTTTTTACCTCCATCTCCTCCTCACTGTTCCTCTCCTCACCTGTCACTCCCTCCCTCCTTCACCCATTCAAATAACTCTCCCTCTCTTTTCGTCCTTTACCTCTATCTTCTCTCTTCCTCCTCCTTGTCTCTCCCTCCCTTTACCCTCGAGTCACTCCCTTTTTTATTGATTCGCCCTCTTTACATTCCTCCACTTCCCGCTTTTTTCTCTCTCTCTCTCTCTCCACCTCCTCGTTCCTTCCTTCTTCGACGCAAGTTCTTAGTCATTCTCTTTTTCTGCTCTATTTTTTCAGAATTTTGTCTTCCTCCTCCTCGTTCCTCGCCCTTGTTGCTCTCACATTTCCTCCTCACATAGGTAACTAGTTATTCTCTTCGTTATTCTTTTCATCCTCTTCTGTTTTAGCCTAGTTATCTTGTTTATCACTTTTCTTTCTTTATTTTTTCATGTTCATTTCTTCTCTCGTTCTTCGCCCTTATTTCTCTTCCCTTTCCTCCCCACATACATAGGAAACTAGTTATTATCTTCGTTATTCTTTTCATCCTCTTCTGTTTTAGCCTAGTTATCTTGCTTATCACTTTTCTTTCTTTATTTTTTCATGTTAATTTCTTCTCTCGTTCTTCCCCTTGTTCTCTTAGGCTACTTTCCGTTTCCTCTTTTTTTTATCTTGCTTTATTTTTGTTTTTCGTCCTCAGTGATTTTTCGTCTCTCTTTTTTCTGCTTTCCTATTCTTAACGTCCTCCATCCTCGACCTTCTTTCACCTCCCTTCCCTTAATTCACTCTCCTTCTTATTTCTTTCTTTTTGTTTTCTTGTTATATTTCATTTTTCACCCTCAGCTTTTCACTTTTTCAGTCGTCTTTTTCTCTTTATCTTCCTTCCTCGCCCTCTTGTTTATCTTCCCTTCCCATTTCTATCGTACGTTATGCCTTTCCTCTTGTTCTTTTTTTTTCCTTTTTTCTGCATTATTTTTCTCTACTTCCTCCTTCCTCGCCCGCGTTTATCTTCCCTTCCCATTCCTCTCGTACGTTATTCCATTCTTTTTGTTTTCCTTTTATTTCCCCATTGATCTTTCGTTTCCCTTTTTCTGCATTCTTATATTCTCTACTTTTTCCTTCCTCTCCCGTGTTTCTCTTCCCTTCCCTTTCATCTCGTTATTTTTTTCCTCTTGTTCTCCTTTTTTTATTCCTTTGATATTTCGTTTCCCTTTTTCTGCATTCTTTTTCTCTACTTCCTCCTTCCTCGCCTATGTTTATCTTCCCTTCCTTTTCTTCTCGTTATTTATCTCCTCTTGTTCTTTATTTCTTTTTTCTGGCATCACTGATTCGATCTTCTTTTCTCACTACTACGTCATCATTTTAATCTCTTCCTTTCTCCTTCCTCGTCTTGTTTCACCTCCCTTCCCTTCACTCTCATTCTTATATCTTTCTTCTTGTTCTCTTGTTCTCTTTTCTTACCCGTCCTCATCTCTTCTGTCATCATCCTTTTCTCTTCTTCCTCTTTCCTCGCCCTTGTTTCTCTTCCCTTTCTTTTCCTTCTTACTCGTCCTCATCTCTTCTGTCATCATCCTTTTCTCTTCTTCCTCTTTCCTCGCCCTTGTTTCTCTTCCCTTTCATTTCCTTCTTACTCGTCCTCATCTCTTCTGTCATCATCCTTTTCTCTTCTTCCTCTTTCCTCGCCCTTGTTTCTCTTCCCTTTCTTTTCCACTTTCACCCGGGGCTTGCAAGGGCATCAGGTGTGGTCTGGGTCGCCCTTGAGTGGCCTAGAAACATTTCCTGACAGGTTGTTATGCTCTGGACGCTTCCCATATCTGTCATTCTATCTGTCTCTGTGGTTGTTATCTTTGTCTCTGCTCGTTTCTCCGTCTCTGTTTGTCACCGTTTGTCTTTTTGCGTTAGTGTCAGTCATTATATTTGTCCATGTAAATAAGTGTTCTTTGCGTTGTGCTCTCTCTCTCTCTCTCTCTCTCTCTCTCTCTCTCTCTCTCTCTCTCTCTCTCTCACTTTCCTTTTTTTTCAGGCTGCTTCGTTTCGCTTCAATTATTCCATCGATTCCTTGTTCGCAGGTGTGACGATGATGGCCTTCACCTGGTCTTCCATATGGCGCTAATCCAGGAAAGAAGAAGTGATATGCTCTTATAAGCTCAGAGGATAAAGAAGAAATAGATAACAAGGCAATCAGATCAAGTATTGGTATCACTGGGACGGCCTATAACAACCTAAGGCGTCTATGATAGCTAAGGAGATGATCAGGTAGTGAGCAGTCACGTTTGGAGAATAAAAAGAAATATATGGGACGGTCTAACAACCTAACGAGTTTGTGATAGCTATGGAGATGATTAGGTAGTCAGCAGTCACGTTCGGAGACTAAAAAGAAATATATGACAAGGCAATCGGCTGAAGTATTGGTATCACTGAGACGCCTAACAACCTAACAAGCTCATAACAACTAAGGAGATGGTTAGCCAGTGGTCACATACTAAATCGCCGCTCCAGGATCAAATAACAACAAAATCACCATGGAATTACCTCGAGATAAACACAGGTGAAAACATAATGCTTGAATACTGCTTTAAGTCAATGTAGATCATACAGAACAGCTTTTATTACGTATTATTCTCCCAGATCTGGCCGCAAGAGGGCGCGCACCACCACCAGCTTCAGCATTCTCCTCAGCAGCCTCTCCCGGGAGCTCTAGCAGGAAGAGATTTATCGTGTATATCTTGTAAAATCCGCCTCCCTGGTGTGTTTGTGTGGACGCTAATCACATCTGCAAGCCACCGGTAGAAGCTCAAGCAGTCTAGTGTGTGTGTGTATATTGCAATAATGACAACACAGCATATGAAACGATGCAGTGCAGGCAGACCACAGAGCCCCCGCCCCCTCCTGCCTCCAGCCAAGTCCATAACTCATTGAAAGAAAAAAAATACGAGGGAGCGATGGAAGTGAGTGAAGAAGCGAAGCAAGAAGAGAAATAGAGGAACGAGAGAGGAGGAGAAATGAATGAGGCAGGAAGTGAGGGAATGAATGAGGAGGGGGAGGGGGAGCGCGAGCCATGATTTGGAAACGGCCAAGACTCCCTTTAGCGAATACGAGATGCGGGGAAGGAAAAGAAGGACCAGTGGCTATTTAGAAGCATCGGAAAGCCCACTAGTGAAGCTGCCTTTGACTGGACACCTGCTACTGGGGGTCATATCATCGCTTGAGGTGGGTGGAGTTATCCTGCATCGGTTTACTGCAAGTTTTCTCGAGTATAACCCAATCTAACCATCTAGACTCCTTGGTTTACTTAGACACATCTGCATTTAGTGGAATTCATGTTCTTGATCTATTCTGCCATCTGCAATTGTAGAATCTTATGAAAGTTTCTCTGTACCAAAGGCGCCCACCTCGACACGTCACTTGTCACTTCTCTCCTTTCCCAACCATGAATGTCCCCCTCATATTAGTTATTTTTCCCTGGTAAATTGCTGTTACTAGAGGGTTGTCAGGCACCATAGGGATTCAGGTAGTCATACATTAGTGATAACTGCCATTAAGAGGAAAGTCTTAATTGTATTTTTGGTTTCTGATATAAACACTTTTTAGAGATCTCAAGGCTGTGTGAAGCTTTGTCTTGTAGGAAAGCTGTGTGCTTGTTAAGGCTAGATTACTTCACTGTGAGGAACAAAGCACCCCCTGTAGTATGCTGTGTAGGAAGCCCAAGTTAGTGTATGGTTACTGAGGAGAGTCAAATGATGGTACAATCCTTTTGCATTAGAATTATTCGATAAGGCCCGGCCGTAGTCGCCATAAGGCGTTTGATTCAGTGTATCGCCGAGGTACTCTGGGGAGGAGGGCAGGAGCCTTACCCCTTGCGATGAGGCAAGGCTGTGTCCTTAGCCTATCACTTTTCAACACTTGTATGGATTGGGTACCAGGCAGAGTTATGGATCAGTCATTGTCAAATATCTGTTGGCATTACCAGGGTCACTGACCTTGTTTTTGCAAATGATGCAATAATCCTCGCAGGTTGCTGGAGGTCCTGGTGATAACTCTTGAGGCACTGCCCAAGTTGGCAAAGCCCTGGGACTCCAGGTCCCTTGGGCCAAGACCATTGTACATGTGTCTGGAGACTTGATAAGGCCCTCTCACACAATCAGTGGACAAGTGTGGAGGTGAAGCACACTTGTCAGAAGTTTCAAAGCATGGTGACAAAGCAAGGTTCAGCATAAAGATTGTTCACATGCATACTGACACCCCTGCGCCCAGCGCTCTGACAAGTGTGGGGGGTGCATGAGACTGTGCACCCCATTTGTCCCACAGCTTTCATACAAGACAAGTAATGGCCCCGAAAACCATTCACAGGCATAAAGCAGATTTATTGTGCATCTTTGCTGCATGCACAGTAATAAAGGTCAGTGAAATTGCTCAAGCAAGGAAGACCACCCATCAAGGATGGTGCTCAGAGGAAGATGTCTGCATCATTTTCCAAGCAAGCAACGTAAAAAAAAAAAAAAAAACAAAAATATGCTCACTTATTGTGTGACAGGGCCTATAGACAAAATAGTAGTCAGTTCATGCATTTGGAATGGACATTGAAATCTAAGAAAATTTCACTTACATTGGTAATGTAGTTCAGAATAATGGTGGGTCTCGCCAAGTCTTATGGTGAATTGGCTTGGCCCAGTGTTATGGACTCGCTCAGCATGAGTACTTGGCATTGATACCTGTGCAGGGCAATGATGTGAATCTTCAGGTTGCTTGTACTCTGTCCTACTCTACTCCATGGCTGAGACATGGATGCTGAATAATGACTTGGAGAGGTAGATTGATGCCTATGGTAAAAAGTGCCTATGCAGAATGGTTACCATAACAGTGGTTAATCTGGGAGATTGACTTGAGGCCTATTACCTGCATAGTTCATCAGTGCCAACTCCAGTTATATGGGCATGTGGCATGCTACCCTCAAGCCAACCCTGCTCATCAGGTTGTAACTGTAAGAGACAACCCTGAGGGGAGGATGTTAGTAATTACTCGTGTAACTGACATATCATTAAAGAAAAGATACATTAACTTTTTACCATTTATTGTGACTAAATAAGCAACAGATGATTCATGTTTCAGCCTCTTTTAGCAATACGATTTATAACATTTCAGGTCTGCCAGAAACAAAAAGGATAGCAGCAGCCACCCAAAGCAAAATTATTACATTGGTCTATTCAATGCCACTGTGTAACTTAAAACCCACATTTTATAGTTACAGTTTAGAAAACTGCAAGTTTTTTTTCATACGTACTCCATCTTCATATAAGTTCATACCGTCTAACTTAAATTTTCTGGAAGCATGTAGCAGTATACACTAACACTGCTTCCAAGTAGAGGAAAAAGCAGTTTTGGCTTTTTATTCTTTTAATAAATAACTTAAAATTGACATTCCAATTCCACACAAGTGTGGGGTTGGGGTATAAAATAAAGTACCATAGGATTCCAACTCAACATATAGCTGTGTTAGGATAAAAAGAGATTTACCCACGTGATGGCAGCAACAAAGTTAGGACTGATAAATTGTCACGAGATTCCCAATAACTGACAAAACATAACCCATAAACAACTATGCAGTAATTACCATTACAAAATGAAGTGGTCAATATTACTTTGACAACTGTAACAAAGTAAACATTAGTGGTTGAATATAATGCAATAACCTCAAAGTAATCTTGAACTGGTTGATTCTTCTAACCAACCAGCAGCTTGCATTCCTTGTTCAGTTCAAGCCTCCAGATGAGAACAGAAGGACTTTCTTTTGCTTCTTCTTGTTTCTGCCTCGCTTCCCACCATCCTTGACTTCCTCGGCTTCTGTAATTAGTGGTTCTAATAATTATTGCAGTATCATAATACCTAGTATAAAAGTAAAACAAGGGAGAAGGAGGGGATGCAAGTGTTGTGGCTGTAATCATAATGCAGTGTGAAGGGGAGTATGTAAATCAACCTAAATGGACACATCAATTAAAATAAGATCAGGGGGGGTCCTCTTTGTGGCTGAGGGGGCATGAGTGTGGGGTTTATCAACATCCTGTGGGGCCATATCCTGTGGGGCCCTGCGAGAGAGAGAGAGAGAGAGAGAGAGAGAGAGAGAGAGAGAGAGAGAGAGAGAGAGAGAGACTTTTGGACCATGAGAAGAGTGGAGTACAGGATGATACTACAGTATAACAGGTGAATCTTTTAAGGAGAGACCCACAGACTTGGCATCATTGCCTGCACGCTCATTAGCCTCTTCTTGTTCCAATGTGCTGTTTTAACGCAGGTGTTTGCAACTAGCCTACCAGCCATTTGCATTGGCATAGCTCTCTCGAATTTCGTTTGGCACTTCAGTTGCTGTATTTTGATCATTTACATGCAGTTCTGACTCGTACTTGGTTTTGTTATAAATATCATTCAGGTTTATCTCTATTAGTTTGTTACATGCATTCATAAAGATTTCATTAAATTAAAAAATTATCGGTATAATCTGGTATCTTAAAAATTTATCAAGATTTTAGTTAAAATACAAAGTCAAAAAGCTGCACATTGGAATAAGTTTATAACAGACCAATGAGTGCGAAAGATCATAACCGAAGCATTGATGCCAAGTCCATGAGTCCCTCCCTAAAGATATTCTACGCCAGGTTACGGGAAACCTACTAAAGTAACAGTTATTGAAAGTTCACAATTTTAGTGCCAACATAATCTACACAAGGTAGCCCTGGTAAGCCTAATACTTTACAACTATCTCCCTCAGGTACATTTGTTAGCATTTTTTCTTCCACAGACCAACAATTATCCAGTTTACCAAAGAAAAAAAACAAATTAAATGTACTTTTCCTCACCTGCAGATTTCTTGGCAGCAGTAGCAGCATCAAGAGCCTTAGCCATGGCATTGCTGAAGGCATGTCGGTACTCTGGAGGAGCAGCGGTCTCTTCCTCTTCCTCAGTGCAGTTCCCGCAAGAGGACTCACTCACTCGACTTCTCCCTCCCCATCCACGGCCAGCCGAGCCAACACCTGTTAAACACAGTTTTTTGTTACAAACAGACAATATAACGCATGTCATCACTATATAACCATGGCCACATGGGGAGTCTTGAAAATTATTCTACCGTTTACCTGTATACTCCTAGCATGTATAAATGTACAAAGATTTTCTAATTCTATTAATTCAGTTGAGTACCCTTGATATACACAGATTCAGTATACACAAATTTTGGATATTGTCTTACCAGAGCTCTTTTGAGATGTTGGCCAGTCACTTTTGGAGACAGGTCCTCCTAAAGTGGGCCAAGCTCCTCTGCCCATGTCCACAGGCTCACTGCCAGGTTGGGGTGCCTTGACTTGCCCTTCACGAATCATCTGAAAGGAAAAGACAAGATTTAATAAGACTCAATGACTGGCTTAGGCATCACTATACATTAATACTCTTATGAACAGCCTTGAACAATGAACCACTCCATCCTTTACCTTTGCAAATGACATGCCAGTTGCGATGGTATTAGGAGGTGAGCCCAGCGTCTCATTCTTGGGGCTGGAGCCAAGCTCACTGCCAGCACCCTCACTTCCACCAACACCAACTTCATTCACTTCATTGGTGGTTCTAGAAATTGCGAAATATCTAGTGTTTAAGCCCATACATAAACTTCTTGTTGGTTGGATAGGTGTCAGATTACCTACACTAAAACCATTGCATTTTGAACATTACAAATGGCAGAAGTCAAATGGTATAACTAAGTATTGTTTTGCGATCACCCCACTACAAAGTGTAGTAAACCCAACCTAGAAATATGCTCACCTGGCTGGAAACTCTTCAGTGAATGAAGGAAACTGCTTGAAGGACTCAATCTTGATGTTGGTAGCTCCCTTGGAACGGCCCAACATGCGATCCTCCTCCGCCTGCACACGCTTCTCAATCTTTCTTTCTTCACGAGCTCGTCTGTTTCTCTTCCGCTTCCTTGTCTCAATTTGGTCCTGCACATTATTATTATTTTTTTTTTTTTAATAATGAAGTAAACATAATTTGAGCTTTCAGAATTTGTCATATATGATTACCTTATCACATACAGTATTTCCTACATGCAAAAATGCAAATTTCATTCGTATTTGTTTCCTTGCAATAGTGACCATCTTTGTTCCCAATGAAAGCACCCATTTAAATATTACTTCAAACTTCCTCTATCTAAGCCTTACACTTCCCTTTACTGCCTCTGATTCTCTGCACCTGCATATTCAACAAATTTCTGAGACCTAATTTTTTTTTCTAAGGTTGTAGCTTGCCTTGGCAAGTTGGCATCAAATATGAAATGTTCACGCTGGTTATATTTCCTAAATTTTCATTTCTCTCTGATACACTACAGCAATTAATCATGAATAAAACTTCTATAAATTTATTTTGAGAAGCCATGAAAGATATACTGAAAACTGCCACTGCCAAAATTTAAGTCAAAAAGTAACACCTTCTGATTCCAAGTTCAATCTTACCTGGAACATCAAAATGGTGCCCTTGGAGACAACAGGATTACGCAGAGCCACCTCAACCACATCAAAGTTACAGGTGACTGGCAAATGTCGTAGATACCTCAGTCGCATTCGCAAATCCTCAGTCATGGACACAGTCTCCTGCAAACAAAGAAACATAAGCAACTGTGTAACATTCTTACATTTTGAAGGAAAGTAGCTGTTAATATTGGCCATAATCTTTGAATCAATTGGACTTAAGTAGGATGGTGTAGTGAGGATAAGCATAATACTGAGAGGAAATGAGTTAGGTTGAACTATGGTTCCCCAGGTGTGTGGAATGAATGCAGAAAGGTAATTCTTATCAAGAGATTGTTATAAGTATGGCCACAACAGTAGAAATATTACAGTATACAAAGTCTAAGTCACCCAGATACACCCAAAGACAAAATAGAAGTGCTAGAAGCAAGTGTGAAATGGTAACTACTACTACCAAGATGCACGACTGACCTTCTCCACCACCTTGGCGCTAAGAGTGTGTGGGCAGTTCTCTAGGGCACCATACTCCTGCACCAGCATCTGAACATTGAGGGCATGAAGGTATATGTGTGCTCCATTGCTGGCTTGATAGAAGTAAAAGGTAGCTTTGGGAGCATTGCGCTGTACCTGTGAATGATAATTTCAGCTTTAGTGGTGAACAGGAATTTCAGATTATTCAAGAAATTACTCTTTTATCATTGTTAAGTTTCTTAAATAAAATTTAGTCCACTCTTATCCATCTCCTTTCAAACATGCCTGACCCAATGATGTCACAAAGAGGTAATACCTGCAAACTAAATGAATCCCCATGCCCTAGAAACATATACACATTATGATTCCCCATAATGCACAGAACCCACAAATACACAACACACCCATGATGGTACTACTCTGCTAACTATATGAACTCCTGTAAAATTTGCTAATGACTGGGAAATGGTAGATATATACCTGTCCTGGACTGGTGGCATTGACGGGCTGCAGCTGGGAGATATCCAAATCCTGTACAGTGATGGTTGACTGAGGTTGCTCCACTTCTTGGCTCTGAGGCTGCTGTTCATCAAGCACAGCACCAGCTTCCCCTGCCACTGGTGACAGAGGACTAAGCACCTCTTCAAAGGACGAAAGACTTTCACTGGACGATGGCTCTTCTGGGCTGGAGAGTGACACTGCTTCCATTCCTTCCTCAAGAGAGAATAAAGGATTGTCAGGTGTTGTGTTATCACCGAGGGAGTCCTGGCGGGCCTGGAGAAGGGCAAGGGCTTCTTGCAAGAAGCAAGCTTCTGGTTGGTCCCCTTCTTCTACCAGCTGCAGTTCCAGCTCATGCTGCTCTCTAGCCACAATGAGGGACTTCACCTGAAAAGATGTCAATGCTATCATCAGTCAGGAGCAAATACTGTCCATAGAATAGGACTAGTCTGATTAAAATAATTTAGCATGATCTTCACCCAACTGTCATCATATTGGTATACTCAATAAATTCATGTATGCTTCTTCGGCAGGGAGACTGTATCACAAAGTGAACTCTTTGTTGATATTTACTCAGAAAATTAGTTCTAAGAATTAACTGACAAACTTGCCTCTTCTTTGGATGCAACGAGGAGCTTAGCATAGCGTGTAGCAGCAGTAGGGTGGCTCAGGCGAGGAGTTTGGCTGATGATTTGCTGAGAGAAGGCAGCAGCGGGCACAGGTAAAAGGGAGTCTCTTTCACGACGCATCAGCTGCAGCTCCACTTCTTCCCCAATGTCAAACTCCTTGTGGCAGATGGCAACCACGCTAGCAAAAAATTGATCATGGCACAGTTACACTTATTTTGTCAATCTGGGACTGACACTGAGCCTACTTCTGGGTTTAAAAAAAAAAAGACCACAAAAACAAGTTTTGCAACAAGGAAAGGAAAAATGATAACCAAAAATTTAAATAAAATACATGAAGCTCAATGTTTCCTGTACTCACCTTTTAAGATCCTCCCTTGATACTGGTTCATAGCAGATGGGACACTTGCGCCACTTCTTGTCCGAGAGAGCCAGGTAGTGAAGCACACATGGGAAGCAATATATGTGGCCACAGCGAGTTACCTGAACAAAAGGAATTTTGATGTTATTGTAAACCATCTTATACATTATGAGACGAAATTTCAGGGTCATTCATTCACTAACAAGACTTTCTCTACTGATTATAACAGTGAGCATCACCTTGGCAGCAGTGGGAGGGTGGAGGCAGATGGGGCAGAAGGGTGCCGCTGAGACGTGCAGTCGGACCTCCTCCACATACTTCCACTCTACCAAGAGGTCTTGATTGGCAGAGTAGATAGAGTAGTCCTCACTGTCATCCACAACAAACTGGCAGCTGAATAGGAAAGACGCCTTAGTAACAAGGGAAAACTCACTTTACATAATATTAACGCCACATAAACACTTGAAATGTTGAGAACTGTGGGAAAGTTTGACCTGAGCACTGTAGTCGAGAGCTTACTTGGCCTGCAGGTAATGCTCCTTGCTGTACTTGGGGACGTGGGAGGAGTGGCGCCTCACCCTAGCACCCCTCCCTCCGCCACCACTCTGGGGCCTGTGTCCAGGGCCCCACCAGTCCAGCAGGTGGGTAATATTCTGCTTTTTGCTTCCTGCACAGTAGAGTGACCCAGATTCCTGATGTACTCCCCCAGGCTCTACCTACAGGGGAACATAAAGGGATGTGATTCCCCTAGAATTCAAAGTTAATACAAAATCTATTCAGGTATCCAATTATTCTATGAATCATATATATGAAAAAAAGGAACAAAATTCTCCATTTTAAAAATAATTATATAAAAGAATAATCCAGAACAAAATACAAATGCCTTACAAACAATTAGCTCCCTCCTTGGCCTTACCTTGCCACCCATCTTCTCCCTGGGACGGACATAGCGCTGGCCCGCCCTCCCACCGCGCCCGCCCACCGGCTTCCTCCCCGGGTCGGGACGGTCCCCCTCCCTCTTGCGGGCAAATTGGCCCGCATTCTTTTTCCCTCCATAGTCTGCAGGGTTAGAGAAAGCACTGATATCAACTATTCACAATAAATGCATTGAAGTTCTGTAATGATGCTATTTATTTTTTAAATAACTATTTTCAAATACAATGCATTAAATCTAAAAGTAAATTTTAATTATTGAAAACACATACACACGCACGCCACAGTTAAAATAGAAAAATCTGAAGCAAACTAACGTGCTTCACATATGAAGACCTAGGAATGGCTAGGAAGACTGTCTGAAAGAGCAACCCTCTCAAGTATCTCACAAAAGTTATACAAAATACAGACATACCTACATATCACTCGAGACAGTAAACACAAAACAATCAACACGCAGATAACTGAACAAGATAGGATTCAGTTGAGGCTTTGGCCCTGGCAGATAACATAATCTTAAGAAGCCCTTGAAGTGATTAGGGTTCAGCCACACATGACCGCTCCAGATGCTACGGTACCGCTAGGAATCCCTATCTCGTACTTCCTGGATTCAATTTTTTTACACAGCAGTTCAGCAAAAAATTTGAGAGCATGTATAGTGAAGCCCTGCTAGTTTGGGGGCGAACTTTGAAGAGAAGTTAACTTTTTTTGCTCTATTTCACCAGCTTTTAACCCCTTCAACACGAAGACGCGTAAACTGCGTCCTTGCGTGCCCTATTCCATGTCCGAGGACGTGCATACTGCGTCCTGGCACGCTTTAGCCAATATACAAGTTATTTTATCTCTATATTTATGCTTACATCTCAAAACTATCAATTAATTTATGTTTCTTTATGTGCACCACTTAATTCTGCATGTTTTCATATATAATACATGATGATTATGTTGAGTTTATGGCTGAAAACTTGTTATATTCAACAGCGGCATTTGAAATTTGGAACACGCGGCGATCTAGGATACGGCGCAGGGCGCTGTTTTGGCCCGGCCGTAGTGAAGGGGGTTATTTTTACATTTACATTTATATATAAACATAACTAGTTAATGGGCAAAGGCAACAAAAATCACCATTACATGCTTTGAATGTGCTCTCAATTAAATAAAGACATTAGCAGTTTGGAGTGTGTCAGCTTACTCTGTGTCTGCCCTGATGCCACCACGAATCTCCATCCCTGGTTAGGTTACATTACGTTTAGGGATTTTTTTTTTTTTTTAACACATGATACCCAGAAACTTATAGTATAAATTAACCAAGCAAGACCTCCCTTTGTTAGATAATAAGTCATTACTGAGGAAGCAAATACAATTTTTCTGGGTAAAGATGTATAGTAACTTCGGGGTTTTGTTAGGTTAGGTTAAGTTAAGGAAATTTTCAAACACATGATATCCAGAAACCTATAGCATAAATTAACAAAGAAAACCTTCACTTTGTTATATAGAAAGTCTCATTTATAAGGAAGCATAGAAGAGTTTTTCTGAGTACAGACGAATAGTAATTTTTTGTGATTTTGTTAGGTTAGGTTAAGTTTAGTGCATCTTCAAACACATGACAGCCAACAACTTGTAGCATAAATCAACAAAGAGAGACCTCACTTTGTTATACTGAAAGTCTCGTAAAGAAGCATACATGATTTTTTTGAGGACTGACATATGGTAATTGTTCCAGGTGTTATTAGGTTAAGTTAAGTTTGGGGCATCTTCAAACACATAATAGGCAACAGCTTATGGCATAAAATAACAAAGAATGAACTCTCTCAGTCCGATAAGAAGTCTTATTTGTAGGGAAGCATATATAGTTTTTCAGACGTATGGTAACTGCTTGTGGATTTCTTAGGTTAGATTAAGTTTAGGGTATTTTCAAACACATGATAGGCAGCAAATTATGGCATAAATTAACAAAGGAAAAACTCATTATATATAAGAAAACTAAGCAGTCCATTTCAAAGGTCCAGGGGAAGTTTTCAGAAGAACTGAGCAGTCCACTTCAAAGGTCCAGGGGAATTATTTCCTTAAATTCCCCTGGTATCACCTTCAGTGCCACCACATGGACACCAAAATCTAGAAGTCCTGCAGACAGCCACCTTGGTAGGCCCCTGCATTACTGTTACCATTGATGAGGTTTCAGGCCCTGGTCTGCCACTGTAGCAGCGCTCCACAGGGCCGCCAACATTACAACAGTAATATTATCACCAAAAGTTGTCCTCAATACTCATGTTTCTAAAGTCGTAGGATTTAGCAAATAAGCGAGTCTTCAGTGCTTTCTTGAAGATTGCCAGACTGCAACTGTTCTTTACATCCCCGGGTAACTCATTATAGAGCCGTGGGGCACTCTTCTCAAATGCTCTGAAACCCAGTTCCAGGTTGACTTTGGGCTCATAGAGTCTATACTGTTCTGCACTGTGTCTCAGTGACATGACAGTGCCCAAATGAAAATCGTGTACAGGTAACTCTCGATTTACGCGAGTTTGGTTTACGCGTTTTTTAAATAACGCGGGGTCAAAAATCCAAATAAAGGTTTAATTTACACGTTTTTTTTCACTTATACATGATATTTTATGAAGTGGCCACCAGATGTCTCACGCAACTGGACTCACACGGTGCCGCGGCCACACAGCTGAGCTCATTTCTTCCTGCGCACCACTTGAACAACAATACAGTACCCACGCTACCATGCTACTCAACAATAGGGGTGGGCAGGTACCGGTACCAATACTAGCCAGTGGCTCATGGTGTCCCTCATTTCTTCCTCACACGAGTGAGGCTGAGACTAAGTGCCTGAGTGGATATCTCGGTGATATGAATATTCTCTCTCTCTCTCTCTCTCCACTGAATGAAGTGAATATTTATTTTTCGATAGAAACCTACCTCTTGTTTGATTTACATTGTTTTTGATTTACGTGACCTCTTCAAGGATACAATACTCGCGTAAATCGAGAGTTACCTGAAGTAACATTCTCAAATATCCAGGTTTACCAAGTCGTAAAGAAGGAAATTGCTTAAATAATGTCAAGAAACTTTCTTGGCATGTTGTTGGGAAAACAGAACTGAGCAATGAAAGTGGAGTGAAAAGTGTAATAGGGGAAACTAACAAAAGGACATAGAAAAGCAACGTCAGGGGAAAAACAACTCCAGACAACTTGACCACAGAGACCACCTGAATGATCAAAGTAAGAGTTATCTCGAGCCGGAGACACAGGCTTTGTAAGCCTCTTCCGGAATTCTTTTGTGAGTGTGAGAAAAGACCAGAAAAAACACCTCAGTTCAGGGAGAAGTGTGTAAGTGTGCACTGTGAAGTAACTAAGAGTGTGTTGTGAAGCATGAAAGTGTTGACAAGGAGGACCTAAGAAGCGATACAAAGCAGAACAGGTCAAAAGAAGGAATGGATCAATGGAAAAGTGTGATTCCGAGGTGTAAAGGTTACAGAGAGACTAGACACTTATGCATATGGAGACATATGGGAAGTGCAGCCCAGGACCTGTAAACAAAAAAACAGGTAAAAAATCAACTCTCTTCAGGCCCCCGCATTAGAAGGAAAGTGCTCAAATAATGTGTGATAAATGTGATAAAGTGTAATAAGAACATGAGATTAATGATAAATGTGAGTGTTATGACGAAGTGTCAACCAGGTTACAGAAAGACAGGACACTTATACACATGGACACGTGACCATAGAAGTGTAGCCCAGGACCTGTAAACTAAAAAACAGGTAAAAAACAAACACAAACACGAATAAATAAATACGTGAAAATTACGTCACATTAGAAAACAAAGCAAAAATGGCGGCCCTGACAACCCCCGCCCAGACGATCCTCCCGCCCCTGCCTACCTTTAACAGTGCCTTCGGTGCCGCTCCTAACAGGCAGCTGGGGCGGCCTGGGCACGGGCTTCTTGTCCATGGCGGGCGGCGTGTCCATGCACCACCGCGGCGAGGCGAGGGACCTGCACTCCCCTGACAGCGAGAACACACATCTTGGACAGGTTAGCAAGCCATTACGCGCCACAAACAGGAAAATGGGTTCTGTATCCTTTTAAGAACACAGAGTAGTAAGGTCAGGGGATGGAGCCGCGAAGGAGAGGAGCGGGGAGTCTTGGGAGCTAGGAGCCTCCCAAGCACAGGTTGGACACAATATGGCGACGAGGAGACCCGGAGCACCGTTGACAGATTTCCTATATTATTTACGGTTTCTGGCCTGTAACCATTCCCAAGAAGCACCAATAATTAACCATTTTAACGATAACTATATATGAAGGCAGTTATTGGGGTCGAGGAGATAGTTTTTGGGTCGGAAATCGTAAATATTAAAGGCTGAGTATGAAAATCTGGCAACGTTGCGGCCAGGGGTTGAAGGACTCCAGATTATCGTACTCAGCAGCGTATTTACCGGTTTCTGACCCATAACTATAGCCAGAAAACATCAGAAATTAACTATTTTAACGATAACTATGAATTAATCTCGTTATTAGGGCCCAGGAGACAGTTTTGGAGTCAGAAATCGGCAAACATAGGAGGCTGAGTACGACAATCTGGCAACGTTGCGGCCCGGGGGTTAAAGGACGGTGCTAGGTTATCGTATCTAGACCATAGTATTTACCTGTTTCTGGCTCATAACTATTGCTAAGAAGCACCAATAATTAACCACTTTAACGATAACTATATATGAAGGCAGTTATTGGGGTCTAGGAGACAGATTTTGGGTCGGAAATCGGCAAACATGAGGCAAAGTACGACAATAGGAGTCACCTCGCACGCGCAAAATAGCTCGTAGAGAGTGTTCAGGTAAAGCAGGACACCCTTTATTAATTTCAACTTTTTTTCCTAAAGAAGTCAGGGAGAGGTGAAAAAGGACACCTGCGCCTGATCCCTTCTCTTCTCCCTTGCGCCTTCCACTTCCTCCCTTCCTCCGTCCTTAATCTCCCTCTTTCCTTTCTCCTTGTAAAAAATAAAGTCAGGTAGAGGTGAAGAAGGACATTTGACACACCTCCCTTATCTTCTTCCTTCCTTATACTCTCCCTATAATTCCTTCCATCCTCCTTGTAAAAATAAAAAGTCAGGTACACCTAGCTGCACTCCCCTTCTCTTCTCCCTTAATTCCTCCCTTACTCCTTCCACTTCCTCCTTCCCTACTCTCCCTGATCCTTCCTTCCTCTAAAAAATAAAGAGTCAGGTAGAGGGAGGACATGACACCTCCACCTCCCTTATCTTCTCCCTTGCTCCTCCCAGTTCCTCCCTTCCCCTCCTTGTAAAAATAAAGTCAGGTAAAGGTGAGGGTCTGAGGGAGGACACATATGCACCTCCCTTCTCTTCTCCCTTCCTCCCTTGCTCTTTCCACTTCCTGCCTTCCTCCTTCCCTTCCATCCCTTCCTTCCATCCTCCTTGTAAAAATAAAAGTCAGGTAGAGGTGAGGGAGGACATGACACCCAGCACAAGCCACGCCCCCTCGCCCACCAGCCTATCAAAACTTGGCCTGTCAATAGTCCACCGCGAAATCCTCATTCTTATTTCAGCCCCCATGATTTCAAGGACATGACCACCTTCACTTCCCTCTTAATTATCAACCAATCCAGCGCACAGCAACAGAGGCACGGCGGAAGAAGTAGAGTAGGCCCGTAGTCTGTGTTTGGGTCCTAAGAGTTGACACACAGAAGTTACTGAGGAGGAATTAAGATTTGCTGTCCTTCGGGTCGGGTCCTCGGGGCGGGTGACCTCAGGAGATCAGGAGCGGCGCTGGCACACACCTCCCGGCCATGTCTGCGGCCCGGCGTGAGCTGCTCAAGAATGTCCTGCCGCCCATGGGGTGAGTACAATAGTCTGGTCAGGGAGATTAAACCAGGTCGGCAGCAGTTTACACCGGTTGCGAGACGGTTCGCCGGCGTGCCACTTCGCCGACGGTCTCTGGACGGTTCGCCGAATTTTCGGCGAACCGTCCAACGGTCAAAGATTATGGGTCATACCTACAGTAGGCTCTGAACATTGGGGAGGCGATTCTTGGCACTGTTTTCTTCTTTGTTATTGGTTAAAATGTGAAATATTTGAGTTAAGGAAAACGAAACATGGGAAAAAAAACTTTTTTTGTAGCATAAAGGGACACACATGCAAATGAAAAAGACAACATTAAAAATGCATTAAATGTAATTTAAAAGATGATTTATAATTATTGTTGTGCTGTAAAATCGAGTAAAAAAAAACTAAAATTACTCCTGGTCATTCGTAGCTTGATTTTTAGGGCTGGGGAACATTTCAGAGGGTCTGCCAAGTTTTTGTAATTAGTTTTAACAGGGTGCAAGGGCTAATTTTCCTTTCAGCGTAAGTAATCATCCCAGATGTTAAAGATTTGTGTTTGATGGTGCTCCCTCTAAGTTCTTCAAGTGTTCAAAATCTGTAACTGATACCTCATACCATAGGCCTACATGCAAATATTTTCCCATTTTTTCCTACGTTATATTTTGGTTGGAGGAAAGTATTACTATTCCTTCTGTACTGGCCAGAAGTTCAAATATTCGTAGATGAGTAAAAATTAGTTTTTTTCCATCACTCATGAATTATTCTTGCGTAAGGATATAAAAAAATGGAAATGATAATTGAGGTGATGGTGCTACGAAAGCTTGTTAGTGACGTAGACTTGCGAGTGTGAGGGAGGAGGAACGAAGGAGGCAACCACATCGTGTACATCATGACTTAAGTGTGAAGTAAAAAGGCGTAGCTTAAATATTTGTGTAAAAATTAGTTAAGAAAAATAAAAGAATTATATTGGTATAAGAATGAGTATAAGAAAGTAGGAAGAAAGTAGATACATAAAAAAATTGTGTACTGGGTGATATCTTGAATTTTTTGTCTACGTACGAATAATTCCTGAGTGATGGAAAAAAATACTTATTTTTAGTTACCCTTATTTTGTGCGTGTGTTTTAACAATTAAAGAAAAGAAAACTCTATCTCATGCTATCATCATTCTTACTACCTGTGCCATCAGTGTCTGGCAAACAAATGCGTTCATGGTTTCTAGACAGTATCGGTGAACTGGCACACCGGCGAATCGTCCTGCTGGATGTTTTGCCGGTGAAAGAAATAAGACGGTTCGACGGTGTCAGCGAACTGGCAAACTGGCGAAACATCCTGCTTCCGTTTATACCTCACAGGGAAGTCAGGTCAACAGGTAATTACCCGCGATGGATGACAGACAGGCTAAAAAATTAAATAGGAAGGAAAAGAGGCTTTTATTTTAAAATCAAGAGGAGGGAAGCGCACCTAAGGGACAGTTACAACGATTTAGCTAGAACAGTAAAGAAAAGCACGCATATAGCAAAATGTAATTATGAGATTAGAATTGCCAGGGAAGCAAAGACCAATCCAAAGGGTTTCTTTCAGCTTTATAAGACCAAGGTTAGGGGTAAGATAGGGCTGCTTAAATTAGGAGAATCACTGATAGATACAGATGAGGGAATGTGTTAGGCTTTAAACAGATATTTCTTAACTGTATTTACCAAAGAAAGGCTAAACGATATACCTCAGGGAGAAGAGGTTGAAGGATTAACCCACATCAACACAAGTAGGGAGGTCATGATTAGACAGATAGATAGAATCAAAGTTACTAAGGCTCCAGGGCCAGATGAAATTTTCCCCAGGGTATTAAAAGAATGTAAATCTGAAATCAGTGGGCAGCTAACAGAAGTTTTTAGGAAGTCGCTAGACACGGGTGATGCTTGTTTCATGGAGGCAGGCACACGTTATTCCAATATATAAGAAGGGAGACAAATCTTCTATGCAAAACTTTAGGCCGATTAGTTTGACGTCAGTAATGCCTACCCATTACAGCAAAGCACTCGTAGTAAATGATTCGCTAACATTAATTGTAGTTTTCAGGATATGTCACCTTCTACAATAAAGGCCACACACAACACTTTGGAAAACTGGGAAGTACAGAGGCTCAGTTTGAAGGAAAATAGGAATATGGGTGTTGTTTGGGTGTTTTGAGATAATTTCTCAAACAACAAGCATCATCCATCCATTCCGACACTTTTATGCCGAGCCCAAACTGATGGTACTGAAATGTTTCTCTGTGCCACAGGTCAGCACGGCGAGGGCGGGCTTCTGGTGGGCTGACGGTGGGTGGGCGGAGAGACTACACCCCTGTGTCATGGAGGAAGTATTGGGACATCTGCAAGGATGTGACACTAGAGGACGGAGATGTGTTCCGGGTGTACCAGCGGGGCTCTGAGGGGCCGCTCCTGGTGCTGCTGCATGGGGGCGGCTACTCAGCACTCACCTGGTCACTCTTTGCTGTGAGTTGACCAGCAGACTTTATTAATTTCCCAAATACTTTTGTGAAATTCAGGCCTATCAATTGTTTATCATACTAGATCCACACCATCAAGTAACATGACTATCTTTCAACATTATAACCTAGAACTGAACTGTAGGATTTATTATAATAATGTAGCTTTCTCTTGTGAACCTCCTCTTCATATCGCTAAGGGTGACTGATTGTATATGCCCTTGCATCCATGGAAGTGCAGGGCTACCTTTGTCTACATTTGAAAAAGTACTGCAACTGTATCAATTAGTCATGCATTATGTCTTCTTGGTATTGCTGCCATGCACATTGTTCCTTTAAGTTGTGCATTACTAAGGAAGTGTCATGGTCATTAGTCACCACTGTGTTTAATATTGTGATGGCACAGGAATGTGTGACGGAGATGGTGGAGTGTCAGGTGTTGGCAGTGGATCAGCGAGGTCACGGAGACACCACCACTAGTGACGACACTGACCTCTCGGCCGCTACGATGGCCAGGTGCTTTCTCAACCTCCCCTATACCCTCAACTTGAGCATCACAAGTTCTGTTCATATACCTTTTGAATATACATGAATATCTTTTGAGTTATTTCAAGCTATACCCTCCAATTTCTTCTCTGAATTAGTATGAATAGAATGTTTTATGTTCTTTTAGCATTCTCTTCTTTAAATTTATATAATTGTCCTTTGAATTATCTTGAGTATTGAGGTTGTCATGAACATCTGTCATTTTGAATGATGATGCACTGTTAACTGGGTCTTGCACTGAAAAACATGTATAGTTGTAATATAGTTATAATATGTGATTAGTATATTAATGAAAAATTGACCAATTGGGCTTTGTGATCACACCTGTGTCATGTTTTGTGATGTGTGGCAGTGACGTGGGCCGGGTGGTGGAGACCATGTACGGCAGCAAGCAGCCACCATGCGTGCTGATTGGTCACAGCATGGGCGGCGCCGTGGCTGTGCACACGGCTTATGACCAACACATGGGAGGTCAGTGTGCAGGACCAACACCCGTAGCATTGTAGCCAGGATGTAATGTGACAAAGATAATTTTTTTGGTTTGTGTTTTTACATTTATGTGTAAAGGAATTTTTTTTTCAAGTTGAACATATCAATAACAATAGCAAAGCAATTATGGTAGAAAAGTAGTTTGATTAATTTCTCATAACTTTGTCAGTAAAGAATAATGCTAACATCATTTGTGGTTCATAAGTGTTATTTAAATGATCAGAATACAAGACAGATATTTGTATGTACTGTGCTTATATTGTTGGTGGAAGAGCTGGAGAATACATACACCCTCACAAAAATAGTAAAACCCTTCTTCTCTTAAGTTTTTTATATATATATTGTGTTGTGTGCTATGCAACAGGCCTGGCAGGACTGGTTGTGATAGATGTGGTGGAGGGGACAGCAATGGATGCCCTCAGCTCCATGCAAAGTTTTCTGCGAGGGCGACCACACAACTTCAACTCTCTTCAAAATGCCGTTGAGTGGAGGTCAGTGCCTCAGTAGTGAGTAAAATATGGTATGCATCTAAATTTAAGAAGCTTCTATATTTCATGGTTGCTACCTAGCTTCTGGTGATAATTTATTCCTAGTAATTAATCCCATTGTATGATTTATTACTAAATTATTAGCATGGTGATATAACACAAATACTCAATGTTTTAATTATAAATATAGTACTGATTTTCTTTTTAGTATTAGGATGAAAATTTTGTCTCCATATACCTGGCCTACCCTTGTGGAAATGGTCACCAAAGTTGATAGCAATTTCAATCTTGCAGCTGTGATTCATTTTGTTTCAGCCAGTGATTCAGTGATGTCTATTGTTTCCCCCAACAGTGTTCGTTCAGGCCAAACAAGAAATGTTGAAGCAGCTCGAGTGTCCATGCCCGGTCAGGTTAAAAAGTTGGTATAATAGTGGCAGTTTTTATGCTCATATGCTTGACACCATTCTGTAGTATGTATAACCTTGGTCACTCATTGTACATCCTCTCCCTTCCTTGCTTTGACAGTTTGGAGACAGGCAAGTGTGGCACAGTAGACTTGGAGACCATGGAGGAGGCTCCCAAGGAAATCCCTGCAGATGGGCGGCGAGGCTCCACAGTGCGGGCAGATGTCATCATGGAGGAAGGCTCGGAGGGTGATGCTTCAAACGAAAACTCCCTTGGATCTGAGAACAACTTGCCGGTGTGACTCCTTAAAGCTTTACACTTGTTTTGGTCTATTTACCTCAAGACTAACTCCTATTTTGTCTTTAATATACCTTTTCGCACCTTTATCATGCTATTTATTACACGTCGTAGATTGTACATAACAAAATTGTCAAAATTGTCTACACAATATTCCATCAGGCTATGATGATGATCAGGTTTATTTCACACACACACACACACACACACACACACACACACACACACACACACACACACACATAAAAAAATATAGCTTCCCGCAAAGAAACATAGAGGTTTGGAATAGACTAAGTGATGAATTAGTATCAGCGAAGAGTGTGCACAACTTGAAGGAAAAACTAGACAAGTACAGATATGGAGACGGGACCACAGGAGTGTAAGCCCAGACCCTGTAAAATTACAACTAGGTAAATACACACACATACACACACACACACAAACACATCATTTCACAGTCAACAAAGCCACCCACTCCTGTCCAGACATAACCCCTGCTCAGTATGTCTATTATTTGATGGTTGAAACTTGAAAGTATGTTTTTTTGACTCTTACCACAATTTCCAGCCATTCATCTGAAAAATTCTCATGAAATAATATGTTAATACAGAAGCTGGATTTTGGTAAATGATAGTCAAGTAATTTTCAAAATATCTGAATGCTTTTCAAAATGTTTATGATGTATTTTTCAGGTTACAAAATACACCTGGCGAATAAACTTGGGAGAGACAGAGAAGTTTTGGCCTGGATGGTTCCAAGGCTTGTCTACCAAGTTTTTGTCCAGCAATCCAGCAAAGATGCTGCTGCTGGCAGGCATTGACAGGCTGGACACAGATCTCACAGTGGGGCAAATGCAAGGTAAAGCAACTCCAGGATGCTTTCTACTTATCCAACTTACTGACAAGTATAGAATATGTGTGCCCTGTATGGTTATTAAGCACACATTGAAGGTTACTCAGTGAATATCTCTTCTTGGCAGGCAAGTTTCAGATGCAGGTGTTGCCGCAATGTGGCCATGCCGTGCAGGAGGACACCCCAGACCGTGTGGCTGAGGTGCTGGCCACCTTCCTGCTACGCCACAAGCTTGCTGTTGCAAAAGCAGAGTTCCATAGGTATGTATAGTCTTGTGCTCCTGCTGACTAGAGCCAAGTACTGAACACTGGGTTTAATGGCCATGCTGAGTCTAATGACAATGGTACATTTCATTGATAGCAGTTTTAAATATGATGCCTAAGGTACTCAGCTATTTAAATGAAGGGCAGTATTTTTATGTGAAAAAAATATATAACTAACAGAGTGAGCTTTGAGACTAATCTTGTTCTTTGTCCCAGCAACCTTATTATTTGTCCGAACCTGCAACTCTGGCCTGATCTTCCTTTACTCCTTCCTGCATCAACCCTACACCTGGAGCATGTTCCTTGCTGCTTTGTGTTCTTGTTATGTAAACAAACAAATGCTTATTACTTTCCTGACTTAAATCATTCTGAAATTACATTTTTTTCAATTGTGAAAGAATTCATACATCTTAAAAATGCAATCCTAGAGCTATGAAAAAAAAAAGTTAGGCCTCTGAGGAAAAATGTTCGTATTACTAACACTACACTCTGGCTGCATCAAACAGCCTGGCTAGCTGAGTGGTGGAGTGTTGTGTGGCAGCACAGGACTCAGACAAATACATACGAGAATTGCTTATCATCAGTATAACATGATCCTGACACACAGACTAGGAGACTCACATGAAGCAGAAAGTACTTATACATAATGATCTCTCCTCCACATACATTATAGTTACTACTGCATATACAATTATAAATAATAGTTTCACTGGCATCAGTAATACAGATATGAATACTTGCACCACCATGCAGGTACTCAGTGCTCTAAACTTCCAAACTTTCCATGCAAATGCTAATTCGTATTAATGTTTTCTACAAACTACTTGACTGGAGCAGCCTTCCCCTACTCAAAGCAGGTAACACTTCAGTAGAAACCTCTTAAGAGTACATTGTTACAATTATTGAATATATTGTTACCTCATACACTTTTCACACATGGCTTATCTTGGCTTCCACCAAGCTCCTCTATACCCTTCCCCCACCCTCAGCAGCCATCAAGATTATGTTATTTGTTCAAGACTGTGCACCGTGCACACCAGTGCACGGAGACCTGTCTCCTGCTTTTAATTTTGAGAAAAAATATTCCACATATTGCCCCACTTTTATTTATATAAACTTTGAAAGTTAACAATCAGAATGTAGTACTAAATAAGAGACTAAATGAGGTATGTGTTGGAGTCTAAGAACATACTTGATTCCTTGACAGAAGCTTCCCTGCTTGCTGATAGTGAGAATGATGACAGTGGCCAGTGAGGGACAGCAGCTAAACACATCACCACAACGGTTGGGAGGCAGGTGTAACGACTATCTTCATACCCTCTTATGTCCACGTAACTCTGTGCGTAGCTTAGTACAGGTGTTCTGTCTAGTAGTGGTCAGACAAATTTATGCCACCAGGAGGTCCTGTTGGGTTATGTGATACAAAAATGTATTAATATTTCTGTCTTAATGTGCAACACTTAAATCTTAACACAGGTAGGTCTTAACTGTGCATCTGACACTTGTAGAAACTAATTGTGCATCTGTTGTAGAATATATGACAATAATTTTCTTTATTACTTGTACCACTCTTGCCAGCAGTGTCAGAGTTGGCATAGATCCTGTATACCAGTGAGAGCCAAGAATCAATGCAATTTCAAACTTTATCACTATGTTCTTGCACTCTACTAAGCTTTTGCATTATTTTTAAAGTTCATTATTTATACATGACACAATATAAGGCACCTAGTTTTCATGCCAGGAAAGGACAGTAATGAGTAAGATAACAATACCTTTTGGTTACCTTTATCATTGACATATCTACATGTTCTGAAATGATAATTATAATAAACTGTGAGAACGCCAACTGATTTGCTGTTAATGCCTCAAGTACATCGTGCTCTTTCCACATGTAATATTGAAACAAGTATGAAAAATATATAACTGTACTCTAGTGTTTGAGCTGTTTTAAGTGTGCACATCTGCATGTATACTACACATTAAATTCCTAATATATAAAAGTGTTTACCTATGCATACACTCAATTGTTTCTTTTCATAATTATTAAATAATCTTCATGATTCATTTAGCCAAGAACTGCTTCCTGGGTACCAACCACAGCCAGCTAGTAAATCATGGTACCGTGTGTGTGTGTGTGTGTGTGTGTGTGCGTGAGAGGGTGGGTGGGTGGGTGGATATAAGTGATACTTGCATGTGAATTAGATGTGCAGTCAAGTGAAGATAGCAACATGTATAGCAGTGTGTGTATGTTTCATAGGAGGTACAGGTATATTGGGTCAAGAGGGGGAAGTTGGTGGAATATTGTTGCCTCACTTGAAAAAGGTATTGAGCAGTAGACACAGCACTAACACTTACCAATGATTTTTTTCTATTTTTTTTTACAATCTTATAATTTTCAGTAAAATATTCAGACAATATATTTCAGAAGTGGAGCAATTATAGTTTTAGAATTAGTTTAATTACATAAAATATATAAAAATCTAGACTGACGGTAATAAGTACATTCTTCAAGAGTGACCATCTTAAAGCCTTGTTGCTTGTTCTTGTGACTGGTATGACTCCAGCTAAGTCTAAAACACCAGCCTCTACCAACATACTTTTTCGTTACAACTTTGGATATTAGCCACTTGCTAGACTACTGACACACACATTAGGGTGGCGAGTTACCCTGCACAAGGGGGCACTGAGGCAGAGAACAACCCTCGCTCCACCACCTGCATGTCAGCCTTCCACTCAAGCTTCATGTAGTTAATAATTTACTGAATTTTAAGGGTAGTCTTACTTGCAGAAAATGACAATGATGATTATATAATTTTTCTCATCATGTTAAATTTCTCAAGAATTATGTCGAAAGGTGAAAGAGAGGGCTGTGTGGAGGTGGTGGAGCAGGGAGCAGCTGACGTTCTACTAGAGGTCCAGGCTGACTCTCAAGAAACATTGTGACTAGACTGGGGGAGGGTCAACCTGGGTGGATACAGGCACCAGCAGACCACTCAGGGCCTGGCCATGCCTGCAGGCGGCACCAGCACCCGGGCTGCTGCATGAGCACAGGGGCGAAGTGTGGGTGTGGCCACAATGAGCAACACCCAGTAATGGTTGGTGTGGATTTCCATGTCCTGTGGTGGCAGATCTCCATTACTCAGGGCACACCTTGCTCTGCCCATCACTGCCACCCAAACTGATGCCACCCAGCTTATGGTGTAAGAAGGGGAGCGGGGCAGCAGCCGGGGGCCTGGCGCTGGGGGCCTCCTCAGGCGTGGGACAATGCCATATGAGCAAAATAGCCTCCAAACCTCACAGCCCAAGACATGAGTGACTCTACAGCTACTCTGCCCTGCTGTGTTGTGAGCAATGGGAAATACAAGGAGGCTCTGCCTTGTATGAGCTGAAGTTTACCCTCTTCAAGCTATGACTTTAGTAAGTAGTGCTGCTGCTGGCGTGAGCAGGTGACAGCCACCTGGCAAGCAATGGCCGGCTCACCAGGGCTGTGGCTCAGGAGAACAGCAGCTTCGTGAGTGGATGAATGATCTTTAGCACAGGTCAACAACTATTAACTTTCAAATAGTTGACTAAGAAATCACCACTGATTAATAAAAATATGATTGTTTCCTTTAATGAATATGTCCTTAAAACATTTATTGTTTCCTGAAAGCTCAGGGCACCACAGTAGTCTTCTGATGGGGACATCTGGCCATCACAATCTCTACAATTTTCACACTTTTCTCATCCTCACTCATACTTCCTAATATGGCACACTTTTTTTTTCAGAACACATGCTACAACATGTGGCAGTCATTAACAACTGACCTTAAACACTGATATGTTGCATTACACATGCTATGCTGATTTTCAACTTTTCTAGTTGAAGCTGCACTATGGCGAGTGTATGGCACAGGTAGGGTAAGGTAGCACCATTCTCTCGGCGGCCGGGACGAGCACCAGTCCTCACACACTGACTAAGATTGACAAGCGCATACATTGTGGTCGACCTTTGATTCCAGGGGGAAACAATTTGAACAATAAATAGATCAAATAAATTAAGCCCACTTATTATGGACTTGGTTCATTCTTTTAAATTCTATGTATTTACATATAATATTTACGATTATATACATAACAAAGGGTATAGCGGGAGTATATACACTAAGCATCAGTTGAGGTGAGAGGCCTGCGGCGCCCCCGTGGCCGCCGCCCTCGCCGAGCGTTGTGGCCGTGTCGGACACGGTACGGGCGGGCGGACGAGGGCGCCGAGGGAAAGGGCCGCCGGGAGGGCGGTGTGAGCGGAACCACCCCGACCACCGATGAGCCGCTGAGTACCTTGGGGCTCCTCCGCGGGGGCGGGGGCGGGGGCAGGGGCGTGGTGGTGGTGGTGGTGGGTGGGGGAGAAGTTGTGGTCTCGTGTGTCTGGCGACTGCCGCCGCGGCCCCGGGAGTGCCTCGTTCGGCCACCTCTTCCTGTCGGCCGCTGCCTTCGCGGAGTCTGCTGTGGGTGTGATCCTCGGGCCTGCTGACTATCAGCGGACTCTGACTTCCCCTCCTCCATCTTCCTGCGCCCCCTCCCTCTGGCCTGCGATGAGGAGGATGTCCCTGCCTCCCTGCCTCGCTCTCCTCTCGTTCTGACTCTCCTCTCTCGCTTAATGTCGTCTTTTTTTCGCCGCTTTTGTTTCTTTCGTTTTCTTTTGCATCTTTTCGACTTGCACTTTTTCGGCCGCCTCCTGCACTTCCTTTTACCCTTCACAGTTCTGCACCGCCTGCACCTTCTCTTCCCATTAACCACACGACACCGCCGCGCCGACGCCACGCTGGTGGGGGCGGCGGTGACTGGTGTCGTCGTGGGCAAAGTTGTTGTGGTAGTGGTGGTGGTGGTGGTGGTAGTCATGTCAGTGACCCTGCGGCCCACATCACGATGGCCGCCCGACGCCGTCACACTGTACTCGTTGTAGCCGGCACAGCGCTGCAGAGGCCGGCCCAGCCGCGCCTGGTACTGTTCAATGATGTCGTTGATCTTCTTCCTGGCCTGCCGCCGGAAGAGAAAGAAGTGTTCCTTCCTCAAGTGCCCCTTCACCTTGCGGGCACGCTTGACGCGGCCGTTGGTGTGGATGGCCAAGTAACGCTTCCTGTAGCGGTGGCTTCGTATGGTGTCGTAGTAGGTCTCCTCCAGCTGGTGGACGAACTGGCATTCTGAGCTCCGGTTGCACTGCAAAATAAAGTCAATGGTCAGTGTGGAGCGCAGCAGCTCCTTGCGTCGGCAGAGTTCCTGTAGGGTCGTTAGTCTGTTAGGGGTGCGGGAGAACACTGAGATAGCTGCATGATTCTTGTGTCTTACTGGTTGCCAAGTGTGCAGTGGAGAATCCTTAATGTTATCCACCAACCCTGATGAGCATCGCGTATCAGCTTACCAATGTTTAATATTTATAGCAAGAAAAAATCTATTTTACACAGAAAAGCGGCCTGCGTGACGGATGGCCAGTGGTAGGGGAGGGGAAGAAGGGCGTCTGGACTGGCCGACGTGTTTACTCTCGCCGCGGCTGTTTAGTCTGGCACCCGCGACCCCGGATCCCCTTCACGGCTCCGACGCCTCTAGTCCTGCTAATGCAGAGGCGTCTGTCGTCCAGCACCCCACCACGCGAGGCTGAGGCGGCGGCGGCGGCGCGGCCTCCCCAGGGCGAGCTGCTGTGGCAGGACGTGCGGCCACCCGTGCCACACTGACGACGGACTAACGAGCGCGCGTTGACAGTTGGGGGCACCATCGCCGTTATACTGCTGGGATCTGATCTCCCCATGCTGAATATGAATAGTTCAGTAACATCTATATGGAACTATCTATTTGTTTGTCTATCTGTCTATCTTGTCATTTACATAGTGACTGATCCTCTACAGTCTAAGCACACCCTCCCTCCCTTGCCCCTTGCGAGGGTGTGGTGACGGAGGGGGTGTGCCAGCCTTGCCGTTGTTCCCCTCACGTGCCGCGGCGGCCAGTACTTGAGGCACACCACCTGGCCGGGGCCGTCCGTGCCTGGGGAACCTTCACACACACACACACACACACACACACACACAGCGCAACATTCCGCCTATCGAGTCGACTTTTCCTTGACTGGCGCGATTTGACCAGAGGTAAAACCCTTCTGTTACTCGTTCAATTCCTACTGATCTTCGTCTTCTGAAGCTGCTGTTATTGCAAAAGGAAAATCAACATATGCTGGCGATAAAAGTCTCCTCCGTTAAGTGAAAGCATATTACATTTGAACCACGTTTGGATGTCTCGGCAGGGGATGGGGGTGGGGTGGGGGGCTGGAGGGGCAGGATGGGGCGGGGCGGGTCGCTGGGTCTCGTCTGGCAGGCACAGTGGCGTCAACACTAACACAAACAATCACTCTTAACTTCCCCTGCTTCCCACGCCCTGCCCCGCCCCCCACGTCTAGCCGCCCCCCCCTCACGTGTATGTCTGGTCGAGAAAGTCTCAGTCAAACAATCATGTCTCATCCTACGTCAGGAGGGTATGTTTTTTTGTTAATTTTTTTAGTTTTTTTTTTTTCTTTATCTTGGGAATGCAGAATGATTGGTACTGGTGGTGGTGGCGGTTACACAATCACGCCAAACGGAGGAGGAGGAGGAGGAGGAGGAGGAGGAGGAGGAGGAGAAGGAGAAGGAGGAGACGGAGGAGGAGGACACCGCGCCCGCGAGCTGCCCACTCAGCCACCGCTTTCTAAAGCAATGAAAACATAAAAATACACTGAAAATCAACTTTATCATTATTAACGTTCCTGTCTTCCGGTATCTTCTCTTTTTTACTTCTATGACAATGAACACTCACAAAAATATGTATAATAATTTGTTTATAATTCTTTTTTTTCTTTCTTTCTTCAATTCACGCCCCCCAAAGGTACTAGCAAAACAAAGTATACCCTCTTTTGCTGCCTCGTGTGCGTATACTGATGAAAGGAGAGTCGAGGAGGTGCGCGGCGGGGTGCTAGGGGAGGAGACGCCGGCACCTTCTCTTTTCTTTTTTTTTCTTTTTTCAATTCACGCCCCCCAAAAGTACTAGCAAAACAAAGTATACCCCCTTTTGCTGCCTCGTGTACGTATACTGATGAAAGGAGAGTCGAGGAGGTGCGCGGCGGGGTGCTAGAGGAGGAGACGGCGGCACCTTCTCTTTTCGCTTAATTGCTGTTATTAGCGGCGCTGACTCCACGCAGGCGGGACAAAACATCAACCTCGCCCTGCCAAGCCTTCGTCGGTCAGGTAATCATGAATATTAATAGATGCAGACCTTTTAAGACTGACTGGCAGGTAGGTACGAGCGCTGCTTCATAACCTGTTTTTAATTATGGGTATTATCAGCAATATGGATTGGGAGCAATGAATATCACGGTAATTTCCTTCTGCTAATTCCAGTGATTCGCAGGCATATTAAGCAATCAAAAACAATTCGAGTGGCTAATATATCCTCGTCTTATTACTGACGGGGAGGGCACGCGCGGAGAAGCTATACGCACACGCCCACTTTTAAACGTACCCGATACTCTACTCTGTTACATTCAGGAGGAGGCGAGTCTGTGGGATTTGTTGCCGCTATTCATGCAAAGGGAGTGAGAGAGTGAGTCTGTTCGTGCGTTATGCTGGAGCGAGGTGCTGAGGGGCTGAAGCCAACATTTAACACCTCTGAGCGATGCAAGTCCACCCCTCGCTGATAAATCTGGCCTCTTGCAGACTCCTTTTAAGCTCTTATGTCACACCATTACTAACAATCATTAACTCTACGTAAAGTACAACACAACTATGGATAAACACTGGCAGTTTTTTTCTTTTTTATATCCATGCCCGCTCATCGAAGGGATTCTACTCTGGGTCTATATATTTTTTTCCCCTGATGCCCTTTCATGGATTTCAATAATAGTGATAATAAATAAATTAATGATAATACTAAGACAAGGTAACAGCGCAGTCGAACAAGGCCTCAGGAGAACAAAGACTACCGGGGTGGGGTGTGAGGGGGGGGGGAGGGGGGGAGGCAAGAGGTGGGCAGCATTGTATAAAGGGTACCAAGATGTCACTGGGTCAGGGTGGCCGGAGCGTTAGATCATTGTGTCAGGGGGATAGAACAGGGGCTGAGGTGAGAGTGGGGGGGGAGGGAGAGGGGGAGAGTCGTGAATCACCGTAGCCAGATTATCGTACTCAGAGCATACTATTTACCGGTTTCTGACGCCTAACTATTGCCGAGAAACATCAGGAATTAACTATTTTGATGATAACTATAAATGAATCTTGTTATTGGGACCCAGGAGGCAGTTTTGGAGCCAGAAATCGGTAAATACAAGAGGCTGAGTACGACAATTTGGCAACGTTGGTCGTGATTGGAGGATGGTGAAGTTTGGGTGTCTGGGTGGGTCAAGGGGTCTAAGGGCAAGTGTCAGGGTGGGTCAGGGTTAAGTAGGGTATCGGAGGAAATCAGGGAGGGGTAGAGTGTTGAGACGGGTCAGGGCGGATCAGGAGGTCAGAGGGGTGGTGTGTCGGGGGGTCAGGGAGGGTAGGGGGGTCAAGGAAGGGCAGGGTGTCGGAGGGGGGTAAGGGTGGGGAGGAGGGTAGGGGGGGTCAAGGAAGGGCAGGGTGTCGGAGGGGGGGGTAAGGGTGGGGAGGGATACTTCATCTTTCTTTCAACTCCTTTACCACGAAAAAAAGGGAAGAGGAAAAAGAAAAAAACATGATTAGAAACCTTCAAGTCGTCTTTTACCATGAAAAAAAAAAAAAAAAAAAAAAATCAAACCAAATATAAAAACTGCTTCAACTTGTCTGTATCACCATGAAAAGGGGGGAAAAAATATAAAAATACACAGAAAAAATAGGGTTAGGATGAGTCAGGACGGGGGCAGCGTGTCGGAGGGGGAAAGGATGGGCGGGGGGGTCAGGGTGTGAAGGCGCCCCCGATACTCACACTGGCGTAGAGAGAGCCGGTTTGATTCATACAGAGGTAGAGTCCCGTCGCTTGACTCCGCAGCTCCAGCACTCCGTCGGGCATGGGCTTGATGTAGAGGAACGCTGAGGAAGGAGGAGAGGACAAAAATTAGTGTTAGGTCATCGCAACGCTCACCAACACAAACTAACGCCCGCCAAAACATTCACAACACACGAACACACATTAACACACGTAGAGGAACGCTGCGGGAGAAGGACATAAGTTAGAGGGCCAGTTTTACAGTTCCCCATGATGGGTTAGTAAGCTCCCAAACCAATACCAGAGCCTTCAAAATTTCCTTGTATAGTGTCTAGTGTTTGTATTTAAGTTCACAAATTTGATGAAACTATACAGGAAAAGTCTTGTGTATTTAGCGTGGCATCGAAAACCTCACCATTTTCGATTGTATGGGATTCTACAGTTTGGTTCGGGCTGTTACGAAGACACTGTGTTGGACTGTGAAACCGGCTCAGAGTTAGGTCATCGGAACTCCAGCACAAACTATCACACATTAACACGCCAATACACGTAGAACAGCGGTGCGGGTGAAGAAAAGGACCAGTGTTACGTATTATGTCACGCCAACACAGATTAACACACCAACACACATAGACTAGCACACGCCAACACATACTTAAACACATACACAAACACACGGCACACACTAGTACACACCAACACATACAGAACACAACGCAAGACAGTGCTCTCCAACATAAAATACCAACACACGCCAACACATACTAAAACACACACACAAACACACGGCACACACTAGTACACATCAACACATACAGAGAAAGTTGGAAAGTTTCGTTTAGTCGGCGCAACATCTGTGGTCATATGCCGGAGAGAGACAGAAGGGGAAGGAATTATAGAAGGGAACAGACCCCAGGAGACGGGACACAACCCCCGATTAATACCTGATACCCATTCACTGCTGGGTGGACAGGGGCGTAGGGTATCAGAAAAACCGCCCAAATTTTTCCACTCCGCCCGGGAATCGAACCCGGCTCTCTCGGATGCAGAGAAAGACTAACACAAGACAGTGCTCTCCAACATAAAATACCAACATAAGCCAACCTATAGCTAGCACACGCCACTATACATACCAACACCACAGGCTAACACACACACAGGAAGACACGCACCTCCACTACACACCTATACATATACACATCATTAATCACAGTCAAGTACGTACTATACGCCATTGCCCATTAGCGCCCGTACGAGTATAAATCAACACGAACACTCAGGTAAACAGGACCACTTAACCAGCACACACCGGTAAGCGCCAGGTAATAATTGCACCCTTGAACATACGGTAAACTTTAAACAGAGGCAAAGTTCTCATAAACAGCTCCCCTTGCCCCCGCTCCACTCCGCCCCCCTTCCACCGCGTATGGGTCTGGCCACCTGTTCGAGTAATTGGGAAATACCATTCATCACCACCCTAATCCACTCCCTGTCTTCCACAGAGAAATGAAAAAAAAGAAAGTCGAGGGGTAAAAAGTAATGCCAAATACGGGGATGGCATTTCTAGCCCCCAACGCCCCACTTTTTTTCATGTATCGCAATACTGGTGGTGTGGTACGAGGGTGAACGCACCGCACAAACACCATGCACCAACAATCACCAACAACTCCACACACGCACCGGGAGTGATAAATGTGATGACGAAGGGAGATACCGTCACCAATCGCGCCCAGTCAAGACAACCAGCGAGGTCAACATTAGCCGCCAAGCAGAAATATTGGCGTCACTGAAAAAAATATCCGCCCGCTTGACCAACAGATAGGGTCCGACAACCAGTGAAGGAGAGGCTGCCGGAGATAGATATATTCCTTCCTAAAGACTCAAAAACAGCGACTCTATGATAACGTAGATATATTCCTTCCTAAAGACTCACACACAGCGAGTCTATGAAAACGTACATATATTCCTTCCTAAAGACCCAAACACAGCGACTCTATGATAACGTAGCCTCCAACATGATCCACAAACCCACATTCGATGCATAAGGGCCGGCCGTTCCCACTCCGTAAAGATTAACAAATGATGGAAAAATAATGGGATAGTGCAAGATAAACCTGAATATATCACAAGCCATTTTCCAGACTAGCAATTTTTATTCCATTTTAATATTACGGTGAAAGCGACTACGAATGCTGTTGGATCGAAAATTTGATTGGACGTGTGTTGAAAGATGTGCAATTATGGCGTGCAAGAACAACGTCGATAGAGGCCGCGGGTCTTGCAGAGGTTAAGTATTCCATCTGTGCGCTCCAATGCCACCTAAAGACACGGAAACAGGCAGCTGAGGATTAAGTAAAGGGACGTGTGAGGTATATAATTTCGTGCAATCTCTCTCCCTCTCCCTCTCTCTCTCTCTTTCTCTCCCGCACACACACATCTGACTGAGCACATCCGCCTCACACCCCAGCCCCCTCCCCCCCTCGCCTCCCCTCCAAACCTGTCTCACACACAGGTATGGGCATATAATGAGGCAGCCCCCGCCCCCCTCCTTTCCTCCATCTCTCCCTCCTCTCTCTGTTCTCCCTCCTCTTTCCTTCACGATTTGTATCAAAAGCTCAACTGGTTATGCTTATCTTGAGGTCTGGATTATAGCTTGCAAGTTAGGTTAGGTTAAACACACACACACACACACACACGCACGCACACACGCGCACGCACACACGCACACGCACACACACACACACACACACACACACACACAGACAGACAATAATAATAATAATAATAATAATAATAATAATAATAATAATAATAATAATAATAATAATAATAATAATAATAATAATAATAATAATAATAACAATACCCAACACACAGGTGAGTTTTTTCGCCTTCCTTACCTGCGCTGCCTCCCGTCACAACAAACAAGACTCGTTATCAAAACAAACAATAACAACAAGAGTGGAAGACACGCTCGGGCGAAGACACGCGAGGGAGGGAAGGAGGTGGAGGCAGGAGGAGGAGGCGGAGGAGGAGGGACGGAGGGATGAAAGGTAAGGATGATGAGAAGGATTGCGGTAAAAAGGGAGACAGGTAGGTACGTAGGAAGTTGAGGAGGAGGAGGAGGAGAAGGAGGGAGGAGGAGGGAGGGAAGGTGATAGGAAAGTAGGGGAGAAAAATATGGAGGAAAGGAGGGAAGGAGGGGCCGGGAGAGAAGAGAGAAAGCCTTCGTGGCATAACTTTACAGATAATGGAAATATTGGGACAAGAGGATCGTGGGTAATATGGGTAGGGATCAACGATAAGATAAAAAAAGGAGGAGAAGGAAGAGGAGGAAGGGGGTGAGGGTGAGAGAAGGAAGCGGGAGGGAGAATATGGAATGGGGGGGATGGGGAGGACAGGCTGGAGGGGGCGGGGCGGGGGCAAGGGGGTGGAAGATGAGGATGAACCAAGGAAGATGCAAAGGAATGGGGGACGGAGTGAAGAGGAGGGGAAGTGTGGTAGCGGGGCGGGGCATACAGGCTGTGGCGGGGCGGGGCGGGGCAGTGGTGGGGAAGGGGTTAATGTGCAGCGGGGCGAAGTGGGATTGCTGTTACGTGGCGGGGCGGGGCGGGGCGGGGAGTGGTGGGGCGTACTGTGCTGTGTCGAGTAGAGGCGGGGCGGGGCGGAGGTAACAAGGGTATGATGTGGCCGTGTGCTGCGGGGCGAGTCTGGATTGCTGTTAGGTGGCGGGGCGGGGCGTGGTGGGGCAAAACAGGGCGTGTGGCAGAGAGTGGTGGGGCGTGCTGTGCTGTGGCGAGGGGAGGCGGGGCGGGGCGGGGTGGGGCGGGGCGGGCATTGCTGTGGGGAGGCAAGCGGGTCTGGTTTTTGCGGCGCGGTGCCAGGCGGACTAACAAGCCGAGCTGGGAGCCGCTACCCGCTTATTTTCACGTCGTTTATCACCGCAACGCCGCTGGCAGCCCTCCGTCAAGGTGTTAACCCATGTTGATTAAGATACACCTGCCCGAGCCACAGGTATGAGAGGTGGCAGGTGATGTGGCCACGCTAGATCCTCGTCTGAACAGGTAAATCCCTCGCACTCAGGTTTTCTTCACGCTCCCTGAACACGAAGCGAAGAGTTTCACGCCCACTGAACGTAAACGTGTTGTTCCCTCGCGCGCCGGCCCCGAGCCCCGACGCATCACACTCCTCCCTCATCACCTCACTACGGGACACGCCTCCTCCTCTCCTTCTGTTCCTCTTCCTCTCCTTCCTCCTCTTCCGTCAGCGAGAGAATGAAAAAAAGATCACAGCCACCATCACCACCACAGTTCATTACGAGGTTCACGATAAACGCCGCCTCCTCCTCCTCCTTCTCCTCCTGCTACTGTTCCTCTTCCTCTCCTTCTCCCTCCTCTTCCGTCAGAGAAAGAATAAAAAAAGAAGTCACCACCGTCACACAGCGCATTAAGAGGTTTTACTTTCTTTCTCACCACGGTAAATGCCTCCTCATCTTCTTCCTCCTCCTCCTCCTCCTGCTGCTACTGCTCCTCTTCCTCTCCTTCTTCCTCCTCTTCCGTCAGAGAAAGAATAAAAAAAGGTCACCACCGTCACACAGCGCATTAAGAGGTTTTACTTTCTTTCTCACCACGGTAAATGCCTCCTCATTTTCTTCCTCCTCCTCCTCCTCCTGCTGCTACTGCTCCTCTTCCTCTCCTTCCTCCTCTTCCATCAGAGAAAGAAGAAAACAAAACACCATCATCAAAGTGCATTACGTGGTTTTGCTTTCTCACTTCGCCATGGTAAACGCCTCCTACATTTCCTTCTCCTCCTCCTCCAGTAAAAGGATTCAGAGGGTCGCCACTACCACAAAAGCACATTACGACAACTTACACTCCTTCCTCATCACCTGCTTCTTCTCCTTCTCCGCTGAAAAGATTGATAAAGTCCATGCCGCCGCCGCCACCACCACCGACACCTTCCCCCTTCTCCCTCCCCTCCCTCGCCAGTTACTCTTCTTTATACTCTTCTTTATAAGCGCCTGCGTAATCCTCTCAACGGTCAGATTAACAACACAGTGACCCAAACAACTTCTGAGTGGATTTCTTGCAATATCAAAAGCCGCCCTCTCAAGGATGTTAAGAAATTGCGGAGAGAACAAACACTACACCCGCCCAATAGTTTTCTTTTTACGCAAGTTCCTCTCCGATCCGTTAGAAAGAAGGATAGAAAAAGAGGCAAAGAAACGGCGTACCCTGATCCAATTAAGAGGAGATGTTCGCCCGTGCGTGACAAACATCCCAAAGCAAATCGCATTATGGGACGACGATTAAAGGTGTAGTGAATCAAGACCCAGCCAGCGAGAATAGACCAGGAACGAGAGACAGAGAGGGCGAGAGGGAGAGGGAGAGAGAGAGGGTGGGTGGGTTTAATCTGCTCTTTCATTTATTTGTTTGTTTATTTACGAGCGCAAAGTATTTATGGAGGCGACGTGCAAGCGAGGTGGCAGCGAGCGAGGCAGAAGCACGGACAAGGCAAGACTGACGAAGGTGAGGCAGACTGAGAAGGGCACTAAGGCAAGACTGACGAAGGTGAGGCAGACTACGACGGACAATAAGAAGGCAAGACTGACGAAGGTAAAGCAGACTGCGAAGAACATGGACGAGGCAAGGCTGACGAAGGTGAGGTAGACTGAGAAGGGCACTAGGAAGGGAAGACTGACGAAGGTTAGGCAGACTGAGAAGAGCACTAAGGTAAGACTGACGAAGGTGAGGCAGACTGCGAAGGACAATAAGAAGGCAAGACTGACGAAGGTGAGGCAGACTGAGAAGAGCACTAAGGCAAGACTGACGAAGGTGAGGCAGACTGCGAAGGACTATAAGAAGGCAAGACTGACGAAGGTGAGGTAGACTGCGAAGGACAATAAGAAGGCAAGACTGACGAAGGTGAGGCAGACTGAGAAGAGCACTAAGGCAAGACTGACGAAGATGAGGCAGACTGCGAAGGACACGGACGAGGCAAGACTGACGAAGGTGAGGTAGACTGCGAAGGACACGGACGAGGCAAGACTGACGAAGGTGAGGCAGACTGCGAAGGACAATAAGAAGGCAAGACTGACGAAGGTGAGGCAGACTGCGAAGGACACGGACGAGGCAAGACTGACGAAGGTGAGGCAGACTGCGAAGGACACGGACGAGGCAAGACTGACGAAGGTGAGGCAGACTGCGAAGAACAATAAGAAGGCAAGACTGACGAAGGTGAGGCAGACTGCGAAGGACAATAAGAAGGCAAGACTGACGAAGGTGAGGCAGACTGAGAAGAGCACTAAGGCAAGACTGACGAAGGTGAGGCAGACTGCGAAGGACAATAAGAAGGCAAGACTGACGAAGGTGAGGTAGACTGCGAAGGACAATAAGAAGGTAAGACTGACGAAGGTGAGGCAGACTGCGAAGGACAATAAGAAGGCAAGACTGACGAAGGTGAGGCAGACTGCGAAGGACAATAAGAAGGTAAGACTGACGAAGGTGAGGCAGACTGCGAAGGACAATAAGAAGGCAAGACTGACGAAGGTGAGGCAGACTGAGAAGGACACGGACGAGGCAAGACTGACGAAGGTGAGGCAGACTGCGAAGAACAATAAGAAGGCAAGACTGACGAAGGTGAAGAGGAATGGGAAGGACTCTGAAGGCAAGACTGACCAGGGTAAAAAGGACTGGGTAGGACATTCAGAAGGTAAATCTGACGAAGGTATGGAAGACAACGAAGGACTCTGAGAAGGTAAGCCTCATTAAGGTAAGTAAAGGTAAGCTGGGCAAGCGTTAGGGTCAAAAGGAGATTCATGCTAGAGTAAGGAAAGACAAGACGGGGTCGAGGCCGGGTCAGTTTCCAGTAGGGCAAGTCAGGGCATGGTAAGGTTGAACAAGGGCAGAGGGTCATGTTAAGGTGGGGCAGGGCACGGTGGCAGTAGGACAAGGGCAGAAGTCGAAGCGGGGTTATGTTAGGAGGCAATCAGGAGAACAGTGACCCTTCTAACGGTGAGATGATGATAGTGATGAAGATGATGATGGCGATTCTTATTCTTATTATCATCATTATCATCAAGAGTGGCAGCAGTAATAGCAATGGTAGTAGCAGTAGCAGCAGTAGTAGTAATAGTAGAATAAGGAGAAAAAAGAGGAGGAGGAGAAAGATGAAGATGGTAGCAGCGCATTCCGAGGCAGACGAGTCAATGGATGAGAAACACGAGGGCACGAGGAGCAGCAGGAGGGGCGGAGGGGGAGAAGGAGGGCGTGGAGGGTCAGGGCGGTGAGTGGGTGGGGTCAGGGCGAGATGAAGAGGGGGAGTGGGGGGGGGGGCGTCACGCTTGGCTAGGGCCCCTGAGGCTGGCAGCAGCGGCGGCAAGGTCACACATTCAGCCTTGTCTGCCCTCCACTGCCCACCCGCGCACGCCGCCGCCGCCGCCGCCCTCCGCCCCTGCCACCGTCTCCGCCGCCGCCGCCTCCACCGAACCGCAACCGCCTCCCGCAAGGTAACGGGGCACCTGTGTGTGTGTGTGTGTGTGTGTGTGTGTTTTATTGCAAGTGCTTGGGTGGTCAACTATTTTTTTCTCTCGCGTTCATGAAGGGGGTAGAGGAAGAGGAGGAAGAGGGGAGGAAAAAGGAAAAAAAGATGAATGATGATGAGGATGAGGAAGAAGAGGATGCTGCTGCTGCTGATGATGAGGAGGAGGAGGAAAAGGAGGAGGAAGTAGGAGGAGAACCAGGACGAAGAGGAAAAGCAGGAGGAGGAGGGGAGGAGGAAAAGCAGGAGAAGGAGGAGGAGGAGGAGGAAAAGGAAGAAAAGCAAAAAGAAAAGGAGGAGGGAGGGAAGGGAAGGAGGAGGAGGTCAGTTAAATGCCTCATGATGAAAAAAAAAAAAGAGAGAGAAGAGGAGGGAGAGGGAGAGGTGCCAAGGTCGGCCAACGTCTAGTACAGTGCCAACACCAGCAGAGAAAAAGAAAGAGGAAAGGAGAGAGACAGTGGGATAGGTAAGAACAGGAAAGGAGAGAAGAAAAGAGGAAAGGGGAGAGGAAAGAAAAAAGGAGAGGGAGAGAGGAAAGGAAAGAGGAAAGAAAAAGGAGTGGGAGAGAGAAAGGGAGAGAGAGAGAGAGGGGGTTAGAGAGAGGGAGAGAGAGAGAATGAGGCAGCCCCCCGTTCCTTTGGCTCTCCACCAGAAGGGGACAGCGAGAGGAATTCCAGGGAGGCGGGAGAGGGCCACTGACTCCGCCTCCTCCCGCCCTAAGGCCCCGCCCCTTCCCGTCCCTCAGCAGTGCCTAGACCTGACCAGCCTGACACACACACACACACACACACACACACACACACACACACACACACACACACACATGACTGGCAGCTGGTGAGAGTTGGACTGGGATTTTTGGCGGCGTTCCCCAGGCCCTCACACCTGCCCCCCACCCCGTGTGAGGGTCGGGGAGAGGCAGCGGCACCAAGCTCCGCCCAGCTCCTCCCGCCCCAAGAACCACCACCTGGCCCTGACGTCACGCCCCGACCCCGCCCCCTCCAGCTGGTGCCTCGACCCACGGACACGCCCCAGCTGGCCCCCCAGAGACCCTCGTGACCACGCCTCCACACCAAGCACTAGGAAACGAGGACATCAACTCCACCTGCAGCAGTGATCCATATGCACACACACACACACACACACACACACACACACACACACACACACACACACACTCACACACAGAAAAGGCAAAAAAAGACACATTCGCGCACTTACAGATAAGACAAGCACACACACACACACACACCAAAAAAAAAAAGTTAAAAAAAAAGACATTCGCGCACTTACAGATAAGACAGAATCACACACACACACACACACACACACACACACACACACACACACACACACACACACACACACACACGCACACAGTGTAAACAAGGCTCACAAAAGGTCAGGCATCAGCTGGCAGTTGAAGCCACATGACCTACATCACAGGGCGGCCCTCTCCCTCTCTCCCTCCTCTTCTCTCCCTGTTTTCCGCGGCGCAGACAGCTCTTGATAAAAACAGAAAGGGTGGTGGTGATGGAGATGACTGGTGGTGGTGGTGATGAGTGGTAGTGGTGGTGGTAGCGTGGTGATGGTGGAAGTGGTGGTGGTGGCGTGGTAATGGTGGACGTGGTGGTGGTGGTGGTAGCGGTGTGTGCTGTTAGGTTGCGTCAAAGGTTGGTATGTGTTTTTAGCATATTCGGTGGGCGCACGTGCTTTGGAGGGCTGGTATGTATGTGTGTGTGTGTGTGTGTGTGTGTGTGTGTGTGTGTGTGTGTGTGTGTGTGTGTGTGTTATGCCTGGACAGATAACTCATAAAGGAAACAAACTTGAGAAAAAAAGAAAAAAAACTGATCAAAATAATAACAATAATAAAGCAATGGATTCAAAGCTCATAAACTGTTAAGGTGGTGGTGGCAGAGGAGAACATTGTGAACACTGGTATTATTAATGGTGATAATGAACATATAGTTTGAACAGTGATAATAGTGATAAATGCGGTGAAGTGACGGTGTTGATTGAAGTCCATTTGGTAATAGTAGTAGTAGTAGAAGTAGTAGTAGTAGTAGTAGTAGTAGTAGTAGTAAAGGTGATAATACTAGTAGATGTAGCAGGAGACAGTGATAAATGATGGTTGGGTGATAATTACTAACTATGGTGGTGGTGGTACTGGAGAAGGTGGCGGTGGAGATGATGGTGGTGGTGGAGATGGTGGTGGTGGAGATGGTGGTGGTGGAGATGGTGGTGGTGGTGGAGAAGGTGGCGGTGGAGATGGTGGTGGTGGAGATGGTGGTGGTGGCAGCGGTGACATTAACAGTGCTGGTCGTAGTAAATTAGTGGCGGTGAAGGTGATGGTATTAATAGTAGGAGTAGTAGTGGTAGTTGTAGTGGTAGTGGTGGTAGTGCTGGTGGTGGTGGTGGGAGACAGTGATAAGTGCTGGTGGGTGCTGATCATTAACTGTGGTGCCTCCTTACAATAGAAGGCAACACTCCTAATAAGGGGACTCCCTACCTCACCACAGGACCCGTCATCACTTTCTCTCCTCCTCCTCCTCCTCCTGGTTCACCCTCTCTCTGACCCCCCCCCCCTCCCCCCCTCCCCTGCCCCCCGCCACCCACCCCGAACTTAATTGGGAAATATAAAGAATTAGCCGACTAAATTGATGACGGTCGGTAACTCCCCCTTGTTCTCTCTCTTTCTTTCTCTTTCTCTTTCTCTCCCTCTCCCTCTCTCTCTCTCTCTCTCTCTCTCTCTCTCTCTCTCTCTCTCTCTCCTTCACAATCGCTTCATCTTCATTTCCAGTTACTTCTTCGCCTTATCGCCTCGCCATCGCCGTCAACATCTCGCCCTGAATCTGCTTGACAAGGCGCTCCCCCTTCCGAGTGTCCTGCGGCGGCGGGTTCCAGGTGAGAAGGGCTCCACCCGGCGGGCGTTCCACCTGCCGAAGACCACAGGTGGACGTCTCACTTTGCAGCAGCGAGGCCGACAGAGATATGAGCCAGCGGCGCTTGTCACCCGGGCCGAGATTAATGAGTATGAGGCTGGCCGGTGTGATGTGAGGCTGGCCGGCTAAGTCCACTCTCGGGAGGACGCTGGACGAGGGTGTTGTGCTGGGGGTGCTGGAGGGGAGGGAGCAGAGGGAAAAAGGGAGGTGAGGGAAGGTGCACAAGAGAGGGTGATTAGGGTGCAGAGAGGGTGAGAGGGGTGCAGAGGAGAGGGGAAGGAGGGTAGGGTGAGGAGAGGTGCAGAGGAGAGGTTGACAGAGGGTGCAGAAGGGAGGGTAAAGTAGGGTGAGGGAGGTTGCAGAGGAGAGGGTGCACAGGAGAGGGTGGGCAGGGTGAAAGAGGGTGAGGGAGGGTGCATGAGGGAACATGAGGCTTGGGAAGGGAGGGAGAAAGGACTGGAAGGTTGATTACAGAGGGAGGGATGGGGAGGAAGGAAGGAGGGACAGGAAAGGAAGGAGGGAGGGAGGCTGAAGGGAAAGGAACGAAAAGGGAAGATGTAACAGAGGCGGATGAAGAGAGAAAAGGTAAGAATAAAGAAAAATAAAACAAGGAGTAGAGTGAAATTCCTGTGGAGGCGAGGAATGAGTGTGAGGTAGCCAGCGAGTAAGTAAGTGATCAGGAGAGTGAGCGAGCGAGTGTGTGAGCGGCCCGTGCATGCGCCCCTCGTTAGCCGCGCGCAGGTGACCGCGAAGTGGACTCGAAGAATTTTGAGGGCGATGGGCGATTATTACTCTATTTGTGAATGAGAAGCGAGGTACGAGAGGCAAGGGGCGAGGGACGGGCAGGACCAGGCGCAGCGCAGGCCCCAGTAATGACTCTATCCGCCTGCTCCAGCCTCCGCCGCTAACATCTTTATTACAATAAATTAACAGAGATAATATGAATGCGTGGTGGCCGCGAGGGACGCAGGCAACTCTCGCCTCTCCACCGCCCTTCGTTCCTTTTCACTCGGCTTCGTTCACGCGACATAACAGGCTGACGGAGAGTAAAATAACGGATGACCTGAGGCGCTTGGGACGAGAGGGGGAGGAATGGGTGATGAGGATGAGAGGGAGGGGCGTGGGGTGATAGGGATGAGAAGGTTGGGGAGAGGGCAACGAGATGAAGGTGTTAGGGAAGGATGGCTGCGATGAAGAGGTCTGGAAAAAGGCTTTGGAGGCTGAAGAAAAGAGGGTAAAGGACGATAGAGATGAGACGACGGGGACTGGGTGATGATGAGAGGGATAGGAATGAGAGGGCGAAGATGAGAGGGTTAAAAAGGAGTAGGGAGGAGGGAGTTGAGGAACACCTGCCTCGGGATGAAGAGGAGGAGGAGGAGGAGGTGAGGGAGGGAAGAGAAGTAACGAAAGGAGGAAGAATGAAAAGGAAGACAGGTGAGAGCAAGGAGGAGGGTAAGAGGAATGTGAGCAGACTAAGGAGAGAAAAAAAATAAAAAGAGTGAAATGATTATAATGGAGGAAGGAGAAGAAAGGAAAGGAGATAAGCCGAGGAACAAGATGAGTAGAGGAGAACAACAGGTTGGAGGAGGAGGAGGAGGAGAGGAGGGGGAAACATGGAAACGTGGAAACAGAGAGTAACAGGCAGCAAAAATCCTGTTAGTTTACAAGGAGGTTGTTTGCTCAAGGGATTTAATCAATGCGTCAGTTTCTCCAGTGACCTGCGAAACAGATTAAGCCATTTGCTGTGACAACGTTCAGTTCACTTCCCAAGCAACAAAGTAACGGTCAATGTGAATTTTGAAGCAGGAAAGTTGTTCCAGTGGCGGATGACTGATCGAGAATATAAAAAAAACTGCCAATACGAGAATAAGAAGAAGTAGAAGAAGGAAAAAAGATGATGATTATGATGATGAAGAAAAAAGGAAAAGAGAGAAAAAAGAATAAGAGAAAGAGAAAGAATTAAAAAGAAAGAGAGAATTAGACAAACAATAAGAGAAAAAATAAGAGAACAAGTGAGAGGAAAAATCATAGAAAAAAAGAGAGAAAAAGAAAGAAAGAGAGAGAGGGAGGCATCAAGATAGGCCCGCTGTCTCCCTCCATAAAGCCATCACCACCTCATTCCCTCATCCGATGCTGGGATAACACGCCACGCAGCCCTTTATATCCAGCCCAAACACCATAAACCCGCCACTCCCAACCCCCCAAAACCCGCAACCCCACAGATAGCCAAACTTTTCCAGCCCAAATACCCTTGACTCATCACGCAGCCTCTCCTTTCCCGCCCAAACACCTGCAGCTCCTCATGCCTAGCCCAAACAGCCGCGGCCGCCCAGTGACCCCGCGCTGGCCTCCCTTAATGGGCCGCAGTGTTGCAATTTCCACATTAACATACATCACCGAAGAAACAGGAATGCGTACACCAGCGACGGCGATGCGGACACACGCCATGTTAAGGACGATGAGATAAGTAAAAAGAACCTGCTGTGAAAATCTTGAATAGCAAAGTGGACGTGATAGTTTCTTTTGTTTTTGTCATTACTACTCTTGTTGATGTTATTATTACGGCTACAACATCAACAATAAAATAGCAACTTATACTTTTATCACCACCACTAACACTACTGCAACTACAACTACTACTATACACCACTACAACTACTATTACTTAAACTACTACAACAACAACTATCACTACCACTACTACTTTTCTACTACTGCTATCATTGCCACTACCACTACTACCACCACTACCACTACCACCACTACTACTACTACTACTACTACTATTTTTACTAATCCAGGTACTTCATAAGACCTTTTCTCTCCATCACAGCTAACAGAACATTATCATGGAGACCTTCCCCTTATCTCCCTCCCCTTTCCTCCTCTTCCCTCTCCTTCCCTCCCTCCCTCCCCCTCCCCTTGGACACGAGAACACCTGGTGGTTCCTCTCCTAACAGGTAAGAGCAGGTGTGTTCTGGTTGGGTTCGTTTTTATAGTCAAGAGAAAACGGAACGCTCTCCGATAAATTATATGAGTAACTCTAGTATTTTATTTTGTTTATCTTTAGTACCTGCTCGCTGACATTAATTATGCTCCTCTTTAAGATACGCTAACAATGCCTCGGTGTCCTCATTAGTTATTCTGATAAGCGTCACATAAAGCAGCCCTGGTGATGGTGGCAATGGTGATGATGGTGATGGAAACGATTGTGATTATACTGATGATGATGATGATGATGATATATTAATAGATATGAGATACCGACACACACACACACACACACACACACACACACACACACACACACACACACACACACACACACACACACACACAACGTTCCTTCGTATTTACATATGATTTCGCAAGCATGTGAAAAAAAAAAGAATAATGCTAAGCAGTGGTGGTTATCTCTGACAGGTGCTAATAATGATGACTAGTGGTCGTAGTAGTGGTAGTAGTAGCAGCAGCAGCAGCAGCAGCAGCAGTAGTAGTAGTAGTAGTGGTAGTAGTGGTAGTAGTAGTAGTAATGATAATTATGATGATAATAATAAAAAATAATAAATAAAATAATAATAACGATAATAATAATAGTAATAATAATAATAATAATAATAATAATAATAATAATAATAATAATAATAATAATAATAATAATAATAGTAAGAGTGTGCAGGTAACCTTCCCCCTGCCCCCCCTCCCTCATAAAGCACCCCCTTAGTCACACCTGGCCGGCTGCGGGTGGTCCCTGCTGCAGGTGACCACCCAGGCTACCCTTTCGCCTCCTCCTACCCCCGCCTCGCCGTGACCTGGCGTGGCCCCGTGGACCCAGTCACGACCACTGACGCTGTGCTGAGGGCTGAGGGCTGAGGGGTGAGGGGTCAGGGCAAGGCTGTAACCATCCCTCAAGCCCACCACAACCACCGCTACATGACTACTACTACCACTACCACCACCATCACCGCCACCCTCGCCATCTTTATTACCAACGTCATTGTGACAACCACGAGCATGTTTGTTATAACTATAACCTTCAGCGTCTCCGCCGCCGCCGCCGCACGAGCATTCTGTGGCCGTCCTGACCCGCCGAGCGGGAGCTACAAGGGCCATTGTTCACGAGACCACCTTGGCCAGGCATGCGCACCTTGCTCGCCGGAACACCTGTGAGCACACCTGTCAGCCCCCCCCGCCCCCTGCGTGCCTGACCCTGCTGCAGGCACTGGCCACTGCTGTGCCGCGTGGCATCCGTCGGCTTCCTCAGCTGCCACCGCTGCCGCCAGGGGCGCGTCGAGCGTCACGCCTCCCCGCTCCGCCGCCTCGGCCCCGTCAGGCGTGGCAGCTAAGGAGGCACCCCGCAGAGCAGCACACGAGGAAGATAAAATATAACATAATAAAATAAAATAAAATAAACGAAGCCCGTGGCGGCAACAGCTGGGGCCAAGGGTGGTCCGGCCCCGCTCGCTGCCCGCCAACATCTCTTAGTCAACAAGAGCAACTGACAGCTTCATCCTCGCCTAGCCCGCCCGCCCGCTCACCTGCCTGCCTCTCCCCAGGTGAACCCCAGGAAGGCATGAGGGCCGGCGCGGGCCTCGGCGGGAGGCTGTGCTGCTGCTATCGGCGGGGAGGACTGCCTCTCCAGCCGGCGCGGGAACCTCCCCATCTGCTGCAACAGGTCAACCGCGTCACCCAGCTTGCACCGCGCGTTAGATAATCACAGCGGCCTTGCCCCTTCGGCGGAGTCCTCCGTGGCTGCCACGGCCATAAAACCAGCTGACGTGGAGGTCGTGTAGGCTGCCGAGCGGTGGCGGCAATACTGGGAGCAGCTCGGGTGTATGGCGGCCAAGACTCATTAATTTAGCACAATGCCTCGGCGGCGTGCGCGGCAAACACCACAGCCACACTTTACAGCTCTCGGCTTAGGCCGGACTTTTACGACCTGAAGGGAGGGAGGGAGGGAGGAGGAGGAGGAGGAGGAGGAGGAGGAGGAGGAGGAGGAGGAGGAGGAGGAGGAGGAGGAGGAGGAGGAGGAGGAGGAGGAGGAGGAGGATAGAAAAAGGAGAAGGATGGGCATGAGGCGAGCAGCGGGCGGTCGTCACCTCGATGATGGATGTGACCCGAGGCTGTTGACGCAGCGGAGATGAGCAGCGACGACGCGGACTATTAGAGCGGCGGACGTAATATCAGCTTTTAGGGGCGATGGTAATGGTGATGACGGGGACGGCGAGGGGTGGCTGATGTTGATGAGGGGCGCCATCACTCGCGGCATCCGTCTCCCCTTCGTCAGTAGACCACAAACGACATCAGTACAAGGACGAAGGCATCCCGTTGACATCTATTCAAGGTTGTTCTACATAAGTCACTTAATTGCCCCCCCCCCCCTCATCCCACCCCTGCCCTCCCTTCCCTTCCCCTGCCCGCTCCGAGGAACAGGTGGGAAGGACGGAGGAAGAGAAGGGAGGGAAAGGGACGGAGAAGAGTGTGTGTGTGTGTGTGTGTGTGTGTGTGTGTGTGTGTGTGTGTGTGTGTGTGTGTGTGTGTGTGTGTGTGTGTTCAGTTGATATTCTCTGAGAAGCTTGAGAGAAATGTTACAACTTTCACTGGACGAAAGGAGGAGGAGGAGGAGGAGGAGAGGGAAGGGGACGTACCTCAGAGTGTGAGATATCAAGGAGGAAAAGAATGAGGGAAAAAAAGAAGGAAGAGGAAAACGAGGAAGGAGAACGAGAACAGGAGTGATAAACGAGAAAGAAGAAGAGAAGGAGGAGGAGGAGGAGGAAGAGGAGATTGCTTTTCTCCTTCCAAACAGAGTCGGTCTGGAACCCTCTGCATCAGGTGCCATAATAACAGCCTGTTCGTGTAAAAACCTAACGAGAGAGAGAGAGAGAGAGAGAGAGACGACACACACACACACACACACACACACACACACACACACACACACACACACACAGACGATGAAGGAGGTAGAGATCACACCTTGCATCACCACCACCACCAGACAAGCGCTGAATCAAGCCTCGCCGTCGCCTCTTGCTCCGCCTCCTTCAAGAATATTTCCAGGCGGGCTAAGAGCGGCCATTTTCAGCGAGTGAGATTGCTGTGCTGTAAATAACGCAAAGTTTACAGCTCCCACCGATACCATCAAGGATCCTCACCCCGCCGCCTGCACCACCACCACCACCACCACCACCTGCACCACCTTCGCCGCCACCACCACCAGGCTCTCAGAATCAGACTCGTGGCCCGTTTGTCTGCCGTGGCCACCTGGAATATAACCTCCCGTGGCCCTTAGGTGATGGAGGTGGTGGTGGTGGTGGTGGTGGTGGTGGTGGGTGGGGGGGATGTATATTTATCTCCTCCTCCTCTCCACCAGTCTCCTCTCCTCCATATACCCAACAAGTCTACATGAGAATTTGGTGATTAGTTTTATTCCTCTCTCTCTCTCTCTCTCTCTCTCTCTCTCTCTCTCTCTCTCTCTCTACCATGATTGAAAATGTTGGTGATGTGTTTCAGAACCTAACCTAACCTAACCTAACCTAACCTAGCCTAACCTAGCCTGACCTAATCTTCCCTAACCGAGAAAGTGTTGATGTGGTTTTGCAGTATGAAGCCTCTCTGGTGGTGGTGGTGGTGGTGGTGTGCAGTCCAGCTCACTACCATTCTTCTCGTTGAAATCTCCGTTTTTGGTTAGTAATCTGGTGGTGGGAATTGTGGTGGTTTTGGTGGCAATTACAGGTGGTGGAGGAGGTGGTGGTGGCGGCGGCGGCGAGGGTAATGGTAGTGGCGGGAAGTAAGAGCAGATGTTGGTAGAAATAGTGGTGGTGGTGGTGGTGGTGGTGGTGGTGAGAGGTAGGAAGGGAAGATAAGGGATATTGTGAAGAAGAAGAAGAAAAAGAAGAAGAAAAAGAAGAAGAAAAAGGAGAGAGAGAGAGAGAGAGAGAGAGAGAGAGAGAGAGAGAGAGAGAGAGAGAGAGAGAGAGAGAGAGAGAGAGAGAGACTACAGAGTAATAGAGTCATCACCATCCTGCCTTCCTTCCCTCCCTCCCCCTCCTCTCTCTCTCTCTCTCTCTCTCTCTGTGTTCGACCATATGATACACAATTTATAACATCCATATATTTCCTGAGCGCAGTTGTGGTTGCACGCGTGGCCCTGTTTGTGTGTGTGTGTGTGTGTGTGTGTGTGTGTGTGTGTGTGTGTGTGTGTGTGTGTGTGTGTGTGTGTGTGTGTGTGTGTGTGTGTGTGTGTGTGTGTGTGTGTGTGTGTGTGTGTGTGTGTGTGTGTGTGTGTGTGTGTGTGTGTGTGTGTGTGTGTGTGTGTGTGTGTGTGTGTGTCTCATCCACCACCACCACCGCATAATAACACTTACATGCCCTTCAATCTCTCTCTCTCTCTCTCTCTCTCTCTCTCTCTCTCTCTCTCTCTCTCTCTCTCTCTCTCTCTCTCTCTCTCTCTCACTAAATGTCACTTTCCACTCTCTCGCGACACTTACGAGAGGTCGTTAAGGACACCTCTTTTCTCTCTCTCTCTCTCTCTCTCTCTCTCTCTCTCTCTCTCTCTCTCTCTCTCTCTCTCTCTCTCTCAATGTCTTTTTTCCTCTCTTCCATTTTCCCATTTCTTCCTCTTCCTTCTTTTCCTCTCCTCCCTGTTTCCTATTTCTCTTTTCTTCGTGTATCTTCCCCTCCTCTTTTTTCTCCATTTCTTCCCTATTTCTTGTCTTTTCCTCTCCTCCCTTTTCCTTTCCCTTCCTCTTCTTTTTTTTGTTTTCTTCCTCTCTTCCCTGTTTCCCATGTCTTCCTTTTCCTAAATAAATGTAGTTATTGGAGTGCAGGATACAGTTTTTAGGTCGGAAATCGGAAAACACAAGAGGCTAAGTACGACAATCTGGCAACGGTGACGATAACGTGAAGTGAAACGATAACAACAATGATAATAATGATGATAAAGATGATAATAATACAATAAAACAAAAGAAAAGTGCGCTAACCCAGAGTGATAATAACGAGAGAGAGAGAGAGAGAGAGAGAGAGAGAGAGAGAGAGAGAGAGAGAGAGAGAGAGAGAGAGAGAGAGAGAGAGAGAGAGAGAGAGAGAGAGAGAGGGGCGTTAGGTGTCGGCAACCCAAATCAATGTTTTCGCTCAGTTAATTCGCTTCGTTCTGGCGGGCCATTATCCCCGCTAATAATACAGTTATTATTCAGCGGCCTCATCACCCACTGATTTACGCGGCGCTCCGGCTCCTGGGCTCCTTCGGTCTTGGGTACTGTTGCCGTATTCGACTCCACGCATGCCTACACTTCGCTTCCTTCCTCCTCCTCCTCGACTTTCCTCACATGCTTACACTTCTTTGCTTTCTTCTTCTTATTCCTCCTCCTTCCTCTATCTTGGGTACTGTTGACGTATTCGCCTCCACGCATGCCTACACTTCTTTGCTTCCTTCCTCCTCCTCCTCGACTTTCCTCACATGCTTACACTTCTTTGCTTTCTTCTTCTTATTCCTCCTCCTTCCTCTATCTTGGGTACTCTTCCTTCCTCCTCCTCCTCTTTCCTCACATGCTTACATTTCTTTGCGGTCTTACTTTTATTCCTCCTCCTTCCTCTTTTTTTCATCAGATCCTTCGCCTCTTCTGTCTTCTCCGCTTAAATCATCTCCTCCTCTTCTATCACTGCATGTTTTCTTTATCTCCTCCTCCTCTTTGTGTTCTTCTCCTCGCCCTTCTCTTCTTACCGCTTCATACTTCTTTTTCTCCTCTTCTTTTTGTTCTTATCTTCTTCGTCTTCCTCGTCTTGTTCTTCTTGTTCTTCTTGTTCTTCTCCTCCTCTTCTTCTTGTTTTCCTCCTCCTTCTCAGCCTTTACCTGGAGCAACTTCCACCTGCACATTCCACTGACGTCACATGTTCCGCAGACGGTCGAGGTGATGGTGATGATGATGGTGGTGGTGGTGGTGGTGGTGGTGTTCCCCGGCCCGTGTGTGTGTGTGTGTGTGTGTGTGTGTGTGTGTGTGTGTGTGTGTGTCGGAAGGCAGGCCAAGGAGGAAAGGAAGGACGGGCGGACGAGCTTGCGGGCGGGCGGGCGGGCGGGAGAGCGGGCGGGCGGGCGTGCCGGGTGGGTGGCACGAGAGGGCTGCCAATACTTCGCCATCACATAACTGAATAGCAACGTCTCTCTCGCTGATGTGATTGGTCTGCGAGCCATAATCTGTTGCCTCTGTGGACACTTTTCCTTTATATTTTTCCAGCGAGGCTCCCGAGTGGGCTGTGGGCGCGAGGGGGCGGCGGGAGGGAGAGCAGAGGGCGGCGCTGGCGAGGGTGGCGGCGGGAAGAGCAGCGGAGGCGGTGGAGGGCGAGGCTGGCGGGAGAGTGGAGAATTTGGGTGGTCCAGCGCGGTGTGGCCTCCCGCCCCGAGTGTCCCCCGCGCGCGCTGGTTGGCCGGCCCCGCACGCTGAATACAAGAGGAGGAGGGGGAGGCGCGCGGACACACCACTCTTGTGAATGGACACCTGGTGCGTGGCCGCCTCGCTACGCCTCAGCCCTGGTCCCTCGCGCCTCCGCCACCCCGCCACCGCCTTCCTCTCCCTGCAACTCCATACACTCAGTAATTTCAGCGGGAAACACGAAGTATTACCACCGCAAACGAGGGAAGAGGCAGCTGCGAGGGGTGAGGGCGAGGTGGGTGGCGGGCGGGAGTGGAGGCTTACCTTCCCGCGCCGCCTCGCTGCTGCGGCAGGTGTAGCGCCCTCAGGACACTACAGGTGCGGAACACTCGCCCACCTGGAGCAGCGCCCACCCCGCCCACATGCCCGCGCGGTGCCCATAGGTAAAGCGCGGCTGGATGTGGAGACGGAGACGGGAAGGGAGACAAGGTGCTCTTACATCTAAAAGTCCCCGACGACACATACCACGAGGGGAAATGTGTCTCGCGGGGCACGGTGGAGGGGACGGGAGGAACAGGTGCTGGGACTCGTCAGTACCCAGGCGGCGGCGGCGGTGGTGGCGAGCGGCTGGCCTGGGTGCGTGAGTTACGAGGCGAGGTGTTGAGTGCGGGGCCGCGCCACCAGCCCTGCCACCCACTAATAACGCCAGCTGGCCGACCGCTCCACCAATCACTACTCGAGTTGTTCCCGTCACCGATTATAATTGGTTGGCCGGCACGGGGCAGCACGGGGCGGCAGGGGCTTCACAGGTAACGAGGGGACAGCGGGGCGCGGGGCTCACGGCAGGAGGCTTCGGTGTCTTGTAAAGATAAACACGAACGCCGCGCCGCCACGGGTCTTACGCCGCCCTGCCTCCAGACGACTCCCTCCCTGCCTCCTCCTGCCTTCACGACCTTTCCCTACTTCTCTGTTCCCTTCATAACCCCTTCATGTCTACTTGTTTCATCCACGTGACCCCCAAGATGCCCTCGTGCCCCTCTGTTCCCTTCACTGCCCTTCCTTCCACTCTCCGCCCCTCGCCAGCGTCACGTTCCCATCATAATCCCTCCCTGCATCTCGTGCCCCTCATAACCTTTCCCTTTCTCCATGTCAGTTTCTTCCTCCTTTCATGCCTGTCTTATTTCTTCCTTTCCACCTCCCACGTCTATCTGCCCCTCCCTCTCTGCCTGTCAATATCTCCCCGTATGTTTTCTCTCCTCTTCCTGTTCCTGTCTAAAATCTTCTCTCTCCGTGTCTGTTTAGGTTTTCACACGCACCTGTTTCTCTCTCCTTCTCTTGTTTTTGTAAGTCTTCCTTGTATAGAATTTTATCAGCCTTAATGTCTATATTCCCTTCCCTCCAAGTCTGTCTAAATCTTCACACGTGTCTATTTCTCTCTCCCTTAATTCCCCCTTTTTTTCCCTCCTTCCTTACTTGCTGGATGATGCCCCGTTTCCTTTATCTCCCTCCCCTCCTTCCTTGAGAGAGAGATTACCCCTTTTCCCTTCCCTCCGTCCCTCCTCTCTTCCTCCCTCCTTTCTTCCAGCCCTCCTCACCCTCCTCACGCTGCCACGCCCCCCTGTCACCCTCTCCCACGTGTTCCGTGCCGTACCGACCAGGGGCCAGCCTTGCCTAAACATCCGTCTCTTTATATCCACTCTTGTGCACGCGACCACCACCACAACCTCTTCTTCGTCCTCTTCCTATACCTTGTTCTGTTTCTCTTCCTCCTACATCAAATCTTCGTTCTACTTCTCCTCCTTCTCCTTCCCAAACTCCCTCTTCTTCGTCCTCTTTCTCTTCCTCCTACATCAAATCTTCGTTCTACTTCTCCTCCTCCTCCTTCCCAAACTCCCTCTTCTTCGTCCTCTTCCTATACCTTGTCCATCTTTCTCTTCCTCCTACATCAAATCTTCGTTCTACTTCTCCTCCTCCTCCTTCCCAAACTCCCTCTTCTTCGTCCTCTTCCTACACCTTGTTCTGTTTCTCTTCCTCCTACATTAAATCTTCGTTTTACTTCTCCTCCTCCTCCTTCCCAAACTCCCTCTTCTTCGTCCTCTTCCTATACCTTGTCCATCTTTCTCTTCCTCCTACATTAAATCTTCGTTCTACTTCTCCTCCTCCTTCCCAAACTCCCTCTTCTTCGTCCTCTTCCTATACCTTTTCCATCTTTCTCTTCCTCCTACATCAAATCTTCGTTCTACTTCTCCGACTCCTCCTTCCCAAACTCCCTCTTCTTCGTCCTTAACCTTAACCACCACATCTACCACGACTACCACCACCTCCACCACCGCAATCTCAGCAACATATAGCATAATTTAGTTTCATCATTTTATCCACTATAATCTCACTATCTTATTATCACTATCTCTTACAGCATCACCACCACACTCATCTGAATCTCGTCACCATCATCACCATCTGCACTACTCCTCCCATCCCACCACACCTCACCTTAATGCCCCTCTCCCTCTCACTGTTATCTCTCCCTCTCACTGTTCATTGATAACACTCACCATCTTTCCTAATGCCATCTTACCATCCTAATACCATCTCACCATCTATCCTAATGCCTCTCTCTCTCTCTCTCTCTCTCTCTCTCTCTCTCTCTCTCTCTCTCTCTCTCACTATTCATTGATCACACTCACCATCTTCACCACACACTATACGACCCATACGACCATAATTATCACCACCACCATCACCACTACAACCACTGTACCTTCCTCTCTCTAACTCTCTATACCACAACCACCACCACCACCATCTCTTATATCAACCCTCATCACCATCCCACCATAATATGAATCTTCTTTAACCACCTCACTAACACTCCTCTCACGACCCTTCTCCTCCCCTTCTCAACTTTCTTTCCCCTCCCCTTACACAACTTCCAATCAGCTGAGGGGGAGGGATAGGGTGGAGGGGGGGTAAGTGGGGGGAAGGGGGGGGGGGCCAAAGCTTATAGTAGTCTCGTGCATTGCCCAAAAAAATTACAGTGTGCGATTTACATGATAATAACGTCGAGGGGAAAAAGTGAGTTGGCCCAATGAGCAGACAGGCAGTGAAAGCTGAGGGCAGTGACGTACGATGCTGTCTGGAACAACTATCGCCCCCCCTTCCTCGACCCCCTCCCCTCCTTTCTCCCTCACTCTGATCTCTCCCCTCACCTCAATCCAAGTCTTATCAATCTCTCCCCCTTTTTCTTTTTTTTTTCCTTTATTCACTTTTGACCTCATTCTGACCCCTTTATCTCCCCTTTAACTCTATCTTCCCCTCTCTCCTTCCTCCTCTTTCTTTTCTCCCTCCCTTTCTTTCTTCTCCTTTCTTTCCAATCATTTCCAGAAACTTCCCTTCCCTCTTTTCTCCCCTCCTATGCCTCCCCTTTTCTTTCCTTCCCTTCATGAAAATTTTTATTCCTCCCTTCCCTGAAAAGTCCATCCATTCTTCCGCTTTCATTTCCTCCCTCTTTCCTTTTCTCAAACTCCCCTTTCTTCCTTTCCTTTCTCTTCTTTTATGGCATCTTCTACTCTTTCTTTTCTCGGTACCCTTTTATTTCCCCTTCTCTTTCCCTCTATCGTTTTCCTATCTCCTTCTATCCTCTCTTTCTCTCCCTTCTTCATCTCCTCTTACTCTCACTCTCACCTTCCCGTCCTCTTCTCCTCTTTACTTCACCTCCCTCTCACCCATCCTCTTTCTTATATACCACCAAATAGCTAACCTTTCCCATCTTCTCGTCCCTCCCCCTTCCCCCTCCTTCTCTACCCCATAAGCCACTCTCCCCCCCTTCTCCCCTTCCCTCCAGCCGGTCCTCACAGCCGTCCTCCATCTGTGCACGGTGGCAAGGTGCTTATTCTTTGTGCAAACCTTTCAAAAATATATATAATGTGTAAAAACGCACAAATTACCGCAGGTGTTGAGCGGGGCTAATAAGCATAGGTGAGTGAGCCGCGGGGCGTTGATTGCTCGGCAGGTGAGGGGTAAGGTAAGGCCAGGTAAGGAAGGGGGGGGTACACGCACACCTGGGCACCGCGTTAGGCCAGACAGGTGCATAATATAATCGTATAATGCTGAATAACTTTTGATACGAGTTTTGGATGTGAAATTTTGGGGGGTTGGGTTGAAGAAGGGATGGTGGAGATTGGGGTGTGGGGGGTAGGGAGGGGGAATGAGAGAGAGAGAGAGAGAGAGAGAGAGAGAGAGAGAGAGAGAGAGAGAGAGAGAGAGAGAAAAAAAACATAACCAATTGAATAAAGAAAGAGGTGAAAAAAGACAAACGATGAGACTGGAAGACGATAAAGACGGAAAAAAACAAGAACAGTAGGAAAAAAAATTAGGAAAGAGAAAGAAAAAGAAAGACTGAAGGAGGGAAGGAAGGAGGAGAGCAGGGAAAGGGTGGAAAAGGATAGAGACATCAAGCTAGCAAGGGAGGGAGGGAGAGAAAGGGAGGGAGAGGGAGAGAGAGAGAGGGAGAGAACCATACATAATACATGAGTGCCTTGTTCTCGTAAGCTGTAATACGCCACGATGGGTTCCCTCCGTAACTAGGCAACCCCCTCCTCCTCCTCTTCTTCCTCCTCCTATACCTTTCCCTCCTAAAGCAACCCTCTCCTCTTCTTCCTCCTCCCATACCCTTGCACTCCTAAAGCAACCCACTCTTCTTCCTCCTCCTCCTATACCTTGCCCACCTGAAGCACCCCTCCTCCTCCTCTTCCTCCTCCTCCTATACCTTGCCCATCTGAAGCACCCCTCTCCTCCTCTTCTTCCTCCTCCCATACTTTGCCCTCCTAAAGCACCCTTCTCCTCCTCTTCTTCCTCCTCCTATACCTTGCCCTCCTAAAGCAGCAATCTCCTCTTCGTCCTCTTCCTATACCTTGTCCTCTTTCTCTTCCTCCTACATCAAATCTTCGTTCTACTTCTCCTCCTCCTCCTCCTTCCCAAACTCCCTCTTTTTAGTCCTCTTCCTATACCTTGTCCTGTTTCGCTTCCTCCTATCATTAAATTTTCGTTCTACTCCTCCTCCTCTTTCCCAAACTCCCCTTTTTCTTTATCCTTTCTTTCTTTCCTTATTCTCTGTTTATCTCTCCGTCGATCTGTCTCTAATATATATCACACAACACTATTTTATTTCTCCCTCTTGTGTTTTCTTTTATCTCATCTTCTTTCTCTCCCTCTCCCTCTCTTTCTCTCTGTGCCCCTCCCCCTCCTCCTCCCCTAAATTCACCGCAGCAATGACAGACAAGCAGCAGCCAAGATCCTGATTTCACTCGCCATTTATTCCAGCAAATGACGGGCCTGTTTTTTTCTCCTTTTTTACCCCCAGACAGTAATCGCTATTCATTTTCTTGCTATCGCCGCCTCGCTCTCCGGGTAGCAAGTGTGACGTCTTAACTACCTCGCGCACCTGTTCAATTTGTTCACCTGTATACCTGTTGTTTTCTCTCTCTCTTTCTTTCTTCCTCTCTTCCTGCGATTCATGTATTTCTTTCTCTCTTTTTGATTTTTTTGATTTTTTTTTTTTCATTTTGTTTGTCTTTTTTTTTTTTATTCTGGTTCGTGTTTATTTATTTTTTTGTTTTGTTTTTTTCATCTACTTCTTTCTCATCTTTTTACTTTTTATGTATAATTCCACGTTTTCTTTTTTTTTCTTCTTTTTCTTGTTCTCTTTCTTCTTCTTCTTCTTTTTCTTCATCATCTTTTTCTTGTGTTTCCTTTCGTTATTGTTATTCTTGCTTTCCTTCTTTTTAATCATTTTTTGCCTTTTTTTTGTCTTCATATTTCTCCATTCTATCCTATTCCTCTTCTTCTTTTCGTTATTTCCTTCTTGCTTTTATTTTTATTTCATCTTGCTGCCACAACGTTTTTTTTCTTCTATTACTCATACTGTTCTTCCCTCAGTTCCTTTTCTTCTGCGCCCCCATCATCTTCTCTTGTTCCTCCTCCTCCTCCTCCTCGTCATCACTTCCCACCTGTTCATCGCGTTGTCACACCTGTCACTAATTCCAGCATTCAGCACAGGTACACTTATAGATTAGTGTCTGCTAAGAAGCTTAAACGTTGTAAAGATGTCCACACGCATGCACGCACACTCTCTCTCTCTCTCTCTCTCTCTCTCTCTCTCTCTCTCTCTCTCTCTCTCTCTCTCTCTCTCTCTCTCTCTCTCTCTCTCTCACACACACACACACACACAAAATAAAAAATAAAAACACCTGCATATCTCTCTCGCGTGTACAGGTAAGGTTCCTAACATGTACTTTCTACTTATCTACCTGTTTGCTACTTTCTTCATGCTACTGCTACTACTACTACTACTACTACTCCTAAAACTACAGGACACACACACACACACACACACACACACACACACACACACACACACACACACACACACACACACACACACACACCACCGAAATTTAATCAAAAGACCACATGAAGATTATAATATGAAACCGGTTCCTGAGAGAGAGAGAGAGAGAGAGAGAGAGAGAGACAATAATATCCAATGACATGAAAGTGAAAAGCAACACGTTACCACGCTGTCATTGACCCCCCTCCTCCCCTCTCTCTCTCTCTCTCTCTCTCTCTCTAACTTTTTTTACCACCCTTTTTATGCTTCGTGCCTTACTCTGTTGCCTGATCTTAACCTCCTCCTCCTCCTACTCCTCCTCCTCCTCCTCCTCCTCCTCCTCCTCCTACTCCTCCTCCTCCTCCTCCTCCTCCTCCTCCTCCTCCTCCTCCTGTTTCGCCTCTTCAAGTATTATATTCATAGCGTAATCTGGTTCTGCTTGCTTCTTTATAATCGCAATCTTCTTGTTATCTTTCTATCTCATTTTCGGCGTAGGTATTCGAGGACTCGTTGGTTCTCCTCCAGGCTGTTATTTGAGCCCATGGCTTTTTTTGGGGTCTCTTTTTGCGTTTCTTCTTTTCCAATATTCTTTGTGTGTGTGCGTGTGTGTGTGTGTGTGTGTGTGTGTGTGTACTTATTTTTCTTTTTTTGTGGTGGGGTTATTTTTTTTTCTTCGTTATTTGTTTTGTGTGCTTTTTTCTCTTTTCGTTTTCATACATACTCGTATATTTGTTTTTATTGTTAGTTTCTCGACCTCCTCAGTGTCATATTGTTTTGTGTATTTTGTTTTCTGTAACTAAACGCTCTCTCTCTCTCTCTCTCTCTCTCTCTCTCTCTCTCTCTCTCTCTCTCTCTCTCTCTCTCTCTCTCTCTCTCTCTCTCTCTCTCTCTCTCTCTCTCTCTCTCTCTCTCACACACACACACACACACACACACACACACACTCCAATTACATTCTATTTTTTTTGGGGGGGGGCAAAGACGTATAATTTTCACATTGTATTTTTGTTAAGAATGCTATTGTCTTGTGTGTGTGTGTGTGTGTGTGTGTGTGTGTGTGTGTGTGTGTGTGTGTGTGTGTGTGTGTGTGTGTGTGTGTGTGTGTGTGTGTGTGTGTAAAGGATGGTATAGAGGTAGTGAAAGTAGTAGTAGTAGTAGTAGTAGTAGAAGTAATATTTATAACGTTCATGATGCAAAGAAATTACTAACAACAACAACAACAACAACAACAGCAAAAACAACAACAACTACAACCACAGCAACAACGGGAAGTACAACAACAACGGCAACAAAAAACAAGAACAACAACAACAGCAACAGCAAAACTAACGCACGTAGACATTTTTTCGAATCGCCTTACCAATTCGGTCTTGCCTTAGGACGAAATAACTCCATCGCTTATTTTTCTTTTTCCTCGGATGCAACACGGCCCTTCCTTCCCCCCCCCCCTCTCTCTCTCTCTCTCTCTCTCTCTCTCTCTCTCTCTCTCTCTCTCTCTCTCTCTCTCTCTCTCTCTCTCTCTCTCTCTCTCTCTCTCCAGTAGGAACCGAATCGCCACGGGGCCGAATTCTCCCACACGTTGTTTACATTATGTTGCCGAAGACAGGTGGAGATGATTAATTGGGTGGTGATGATGTGGAGAACGGGAAGAGGAGGAGGAGGAGGAGGAGGAGATGATGAAATGAAGTACGTATGGATTTGTAAGGAAGGAAAAAAAGAATACGAGAGAGAGAGAGAGAGAGAAAGGGGGGGGGGGGTAAATAATCTCTCAAAACAAGAAATCCATCCATCATCACCACCACTATCACCACCACCACCACCATCACCACCACTGTATATAGAAATCCCTTACCCTTCCACCCTTTGCTTCTTACCTCCATATTCACTCCTCTCCCTTCCTCCCTTAACCTTCCAACCCTTCCTTTCTCTCTCTACCACACCCATCATCTTCTTTTCCAGCTCCTTCCTTTCAGCATCTTCCCTCCTTCCTTCACCCTCCTTTTCGTATCTTCTTTCACACTCCATCGTCCCTACGTTAGCTCTCTCTCTCTCTCTCTCTCTCTCTCTCTCTCTCTCTCTCTCTCTCTCTCTCTCTCTCTCTCTCTCTCTCTCTCTCTCTCTCTCTCTCTCTCTCTCTCTCTCTCTCTCTCTCTCTCCTCTTTCTCTCCTCCTTTCCTCTCTTTCACCCTCCTCCCTTCCTCTTTCACTCTCTTCTTTCTTACGTTATCCATATCTTACCCCCTCTCCCATCCTCTTTCTTCCTCCCTATCTTTTCCATAAGCTACCCTTCAGTCTCTCCTCTCCGTCTCCCTCCTCCTCCCTCCTCCCAACCTTATCCATACCCTCTCTTTCAGTCCCTTCCTCCCCTACACCTCCCCCCCCCCCCAGCGCGGTACGTGGATAAAGCTGTCTTAGCGCGAGTTCGATCAGGTAAAATTGGCAGCCACCTTTTGAGCTGAGCCTCCGAGCGGGAAGACGTGGGTGCCTCCCGCTGGGCCCTGATGAGTGGCACTTCCAGGGGGTCATGGCGGGTCAGCGGGGGGGGGGGAGGAGGAGGAGGAGGAGGAGGAGGAGGAGGAGGAGAGTATCAACCATCTGTGCCTGTAACAAGGGAGGTATAGGAAGGTATGGACAGAGAAAGGATTGGAGGGAAGAATGGAGATGAGAGGAGAAAGAGGAGGAGGAGGAGGAAGAGGACGAGAGGAAGAAGAGGAGGAGGAGGAGGGAATAAGCCATCTGTGCCAATGACAAGGGAGGTACAATATGGGAGTATGGCGGTAGGGAGGGAGAGATTGAAGAGAAGGATGGAAATGGAAGATGAAAGTGGAGAGGAAAATATTAAGGGAGGGATAGAAGGAGGAAACGGTGGAGAGAGAGGGGAGAAGGGAAGAGGAGGACGCGAAGGGTGCAATAAGATGACGACTCAGACAAAATGAACTGGAGGCTGTGAAGGGGAGGGAAGGGGAGGGGAAAATGAAGACAAGAAGGGAAAGGGAAGCAACGAGAGGGAGAGACAAGACGAGGAACGAAGGGAAAAGATGAAGGAAAGAATGGATAAAGATAAGAAAGGGAAGTGATTTAAGGGGATATGGAGTGCAGGATTGACAGGAGAATATAAGGGAATTGAACTATAAAGAAAAGGATGGATGAAGGGAGATATGAAGGGGCAGGAAGAAGGAAAGAGAAGAGAAGGGATGGATGGAGAGAGGAAATAAAGAAAGGATGAAAGGAAGGGGCAGAAAGGGATGGCAGGGAATGGAGAGCAGCGGAAATTAAACAGAGAAAGGAGCAATGAGGAGGGAGAAGAGAAAAGAGAAGGGAAGGATAGGGAAGAGAAGGGACATATGGGGGAAGGATGAAAGGAAGGGAAGGGAAGGAACAGAGAGAAAGGAAAAAAAGGATCAGAAGGAGCAAAGAGTAGAGAAAGCAATAAATGGGGAATAAAAAGGAGATTGAGAAGGAAAGGGAAGGGAAGGAAAGGGTCACATAGGGAAGGAAAGGTATATTAAGGGAAGGTGACAGGTGTGTTAGGATCAATATATTAGCCAGGTAAAGGAGGTTATCCAGTCAGCAGGATTATTAGCAGACGAGGCCTAGGTCTGTCTGTCTGTCTGTCTGTCTTTCTGCTTGTGTGTGTTTACCTGTTTGGCTACCTGTATATTATGTCTGGTTGTCTAGTTGGAAGTCTGTTTGCTTGAGTCTGTTCATCTCTCTCTTTCTCTCTCTCTCTCTCTCTCTCTCTCTCTCTCTCTCTCTCTCTCTCTCTCTCTCTCTCTCTCTCTCTCTCTCTCTCTCTCTCTCTCTCTCTCATGATGCTTGTTACTCCTATCACCTTCACCTTAGCATTATATCCTCCTCCTCCTCCTCCCCCTCCTCCTCCTCCTCCTTTATTCATTTCCTCCCTCCCTCCCTCTTCCCTGCTGCGATCGGGACGACTTGCGGTGGTCGTACAGGCCACGACCCGACCTTCTCTCTCTCTCTCTCTCTCTCTCTCTCTCTCTCTCTCTCTCTCTCTCTCTCTCTCTCTCTCTCTCTCTCTCTCTCTCTCTCTCTCTTTTCTTCTGTAATGACATTTTTTTCCTTACAGAGTAAATGTCACCTGCTCTCTCTCTCTCTCTCTCTCTCTCTCTCTCTCTCTCTCTCTCTCTCTCTCTCTCTCTCTCTCTCTCTCTCTCTCTCTCGGGTGGCTGGGTACGTGCGACGCCCACCTGTCCGTGAAATATGGTCAGTCTTACCACCTGCGTGAGCCTGATTAGTGGAGGAGGAGGAGGAGGAGGAGGAGGAGGACGAGGAAGACGATGATAAGGAGGAGAGATTTATATGACTAGTAGTGGTGATGGTTGTGGTAGAAGTAGTAGTAGTAGTAGTAGTAGGAGGAGGAGAAGGAGGAGGAGGAGTAGCAAAGGGTGGTGATGTGACCCTGCGACACATCACCGAGAGGGCGTGGTGACCTTGTTCCAGATGGACGGGTAGTAGTGATGGTGGTGGTGGTGGTGGTGGTGAGAGGGTGGGGTGCAGGGTCAACCTTCTGTGCCCTCCACGACCCCTCCTCCTCCTCCTCCTCCCATAACGTCTCACATAATCTTCGTCTCACCTGGATATTTATTTACCTTCCTCCTCCTCCTCCTCCTCCTCCTATAATAACACTTTCTTCCCATCTACTTACTCTTACCCTTCGTATTTGCTCTCGTCCTCCTCCTCCTCCTCCTCCTCCTCCTCTTAACCTTTCTTCCTCCTTCCTCTCATTACATCTTATTTACCTTCCTCGTCTTTTCTTCCCCATCTATGACAACACTTTCTTCCCCCTCCCTAACCTCTTCATTTACTCTACTCCTCCTCCTCCTCCTCCTCCTCCTCCTCTTAATTAACCATTCTTCCTTCTTCTTCCTCACATTATATCTTTCTTTATCAATTCCTCTACCATCCTCACCTTTCCTTCACCTTTAACCCCCAACTTACCTAATCCCACCTCTTCATTTACTCTCCATATCCTTTCACTTCACCTCCCTCCTTTCTTCCTCCTCCTCCTCCTCCTCCTCCCGGGCGCCTCTCACCTGTAACTCCCGCATTCCTACCATTCAAATGCGGCCTTTTACGGCTACTCAGGTGAAACACAGCCTAATTACACCGTGAATTATGAGTGGTGGCCGGCGCCGCGTACCCACCTGGCTCAAGCAGTCGGTCTCGGTCTGGGTCTCGGATTCGGGTTGATTTTCTCTCTCTCTCTCTCTCTCTCTCTCTCTCTCTCTCTCTCTCTCTCTCTCTCTCTCTCTCTCTCTCTCTCTCTCTCTCTCTCTCTCTCTCTCTCCCTTGCTATTACACACGACCTCACTTAAATTGCATACTCACTCACCCCTCCCTCCCTCCCTTCCACTCTCCCTCTCTCACTACCTGCCTCCTCCTCCTCCTCCTCCTCCCTCTCTCTCTCTTCTCTTCTTCCCTCCCTTCTTCCCTCCCTCCTCCTCCTCCTGCCTCTTCTTTTGTACATGTAAGATGACTCAATCCAGACTAAGCACCATGGTCGGTTCTCCCTTAGGCAAACCCTCCTCCTCCTCCTCCTCCTCCTCCTCCTCCTCCCTCTCTCTCTCTCTCTCTCTCTCTCTCTCTCGTGGAAAGGGTGGTTGAGTAGGCGTGAGAGATTTGAGTCGACGCTGAAGAGGCTTGGTGAGGGGAAGAGGAGGAAGAGGAAGAGGAGGAGGAGGAGGAGGAGGAGGAGGAGGTGTGAGAGAGTAGGTAGACTTCAGAATCCTCCCATCTCCTTTTGTTTACCTGTCTCTACCTTGATGGAGGAGAAGAGCTCTACCTCCTCCTCCTCCTCCTCCTCCTCTCCTTTCTCCACTCAGGGTATCGTGTCTCCAGGTGTAAAGGTATTTTTTTTCTACTTATTAAGGTGTCGAGAGAGAGAGAGAGAGAGAGAGAGAGAGAGAGAGAGAGAGAGAGAGAGAGAGAGAGAGAGAGAGAGACTGAACCTAATGACCAACCAAGAATTCAGAAAGCGAGAGTGAAGTTGAGTCGACACACACACACACACACACACACACATACAGACATACACACTTGCCTTTTCTTTCCCTCCCTCCCATCACCTCCACCACCACCACCATCACAACCACCTCCTCCCCCTCCTCCTCTTCGTTGCGACAGGAGTAAATTGCCCTTCTGAAGGTCTGTTCCGCAGGTCACAGACGCTCCTGACGAACATATTGAATTATTAAAGCAAACAACCTCGTTTTTTTTAAGTCAACTGTATGTGTGTTGCCTTGCTTGTTCCTCTTCCAGGTTTCCATAATTGCACGGTTCCTCCTCCTTATCTTTTTTTTTATTCTCCTTTTTCTTATTTATTCTTTTTTTTTCCTTTTTCTTGCTTTTCTTTATATTTTTCTTCTTTGTCTCCTATTTGTTGCGCCAGAAATGAACTGTTGCCTCCCTTTCAATGTTTCCATGCTTCTTCCCCCTCCTTCTCCTCCTCCTCCTCCTCCTCCTGGTCTTCCGCAAGCAGCACCTGCCTCACCTCGCCGCACTACCAAATTAGGACAAAAATGGTAATGGTGTTCTACTACCACTTCAAACTACTACCACTACCACTACTACTACTACTATTACTACTACTACTACTACTTTTGACATTACATTTATCAGACACTTTATATATTCTTACTCTTAGCGATGGTAACGATTTCTCCCCCAAAACCTACAACAACCGCCGACCCATCGCTCCCACACTTCTTCCTGTCATGTAAATATAAACAAACGCACGATGAGAGGTGAACGAGACAGTAAAAAGTTCATAAAGTTAGGTGGCGGATTATTATTATTTTTTTTTTTTACATCAAAGGATACGGCTCAAGGGCAACAAAAAGGGTACAAAAAGAAAAAAAAACGCTACTCGCCGCTCCCACAAAAGTATAAAGCAAAGAGTAGCCAAAAGAGATGTCAATTTCGGGTGGAGAGGTGTCTTGATACATTCTTAAGGTAATGTTACGGTGTACTGCAATGAAAAGGAATTAAGAGTAACGAAAGGTGGGGAAGTTAAGTAAAGGAAATGATTATGAATGCGAGGTAAAGGTAGTTAGGAGGAAATGGTAAGGTAGGGAGATAAAAGGAAGTAAGGGCAAGAGAATGGAGAAACAAAGTAAAGAAATTAATGTGAGGGAGTTGAGGAAAAGGGGAAATAAGGAAGAAGCAAGGAAAATGAAGAACAAGATAAAGGAAAGGTTAAGGAAGGAAACTAATGTGAGGGAGAAGATAAGGAAAAGAAGAAATAAAGTAAAGGAAAGGTCAAGGAAGGGAATTAGTGGAGGGAGACGATAAGGAAAAGGAAAAATAAGTTAAAGGAAAGGTCAAGGAAAGAAACTAATGTGAGGGAGACGATAAGGAAAAGGAAAAATAAGTTAAAGGAAAGGTCAAGGAAAGAAACTAATGTGAGGGAGACGATAAGGAAAACGAGAAATAAGGTAAAGGAAAGGTCAAGGAAGGGAATTAATGAAGGGTGACGATAAGGAAAAGGAAAATTAAGGTAAAGGGTAAAGAAAGTAAGGGAAAGAAAAGAGAAGGAAAAGAGGACGTAGATAGATAGATAGATAGATAAAGGATAGTGTATTGTTATGATAAGGGATAAAGCTTCGTTGTATACGTCTTGTGTAAAGTGACTGTTCTATCATTTTGGTGTATCTTTACAAATGCTGAACTTCGTGAAATAGAAAACGGACGAAAGATAATAGAGAGAGTGAAAATGGGAGTTGAAATCACCAAAATCAGGTATATATATATATTCTCTCTCTCTCTCTCTCTCTCTCTCTCTCTCTCTCTCTCTCTCTCTCTTCTAACGGAAAAAGAAAGTTGGTTTTAATTAGCTTTAACCCACAAGGAGTATTCAGCCTGGATTCCTGGGATCATTAATGAGAGAGAGAGAGAGAGAGAACACACACACACACACACACACACAGACACACACACACTAGAAGAAGACTAAGCGGCTATAATAAGAGAGATGTGAATAATCAGACGACGAAAGGAAAAAAATAATAATGGGCGAAGGACAAAAAAAAGGGAGATAATGACAAAGGGAGGGAGAGAGGGAGGGAGGGAGAGAGGAGAGGAAGGGAGGGAGGGAGGGAAGGGATGCAAGATTACCACATTTTACTACGTCCAATTAAGCTTGTGTGTGTGTGTGTGTGTGTGTGTGTGTGTGTGTGTGTGTGTGTGTGTGTGTGTGTGTGTGTGTGTGTGAGGAGGAGGCCTTGAGGAGGAGGAGGAGGAGGAGGAGGAGGAGGAGGAGGAGGAAGACGGAGAAGGCTGCATTGGCATCAAAGGCCCAGTACTCCTATAAATCAGACTGTTATGATTATCTAACTCGTGCAAGAGCTTGAATTCCTGTATCACATCTCATTGCTTTCTTTTCCATTCCAGGGTAAAGAGGAATTCCTTGAGTCGTTTTTAAATACTAATGAGCCCTTGTGGATAGTTTCAGTTAGATGTCGCGTCGCTCGCTACACTTCTAAGGCCAGCATTTCCAAACACCTCGGGACTTAGGGCCAGTTTTATAGTCCAGTACAGGAAATTTGTAAGCTCCCCAACCAAACACAAAATAAAACGAAAATTCCTTGTACAAAAGCTCTAGTGTTTGACGTTGATACAAAAAGGAGGAAATTATAGGAAACCACACAGGAAATCTCTTTAGCATCTGGTATTGTGTAGAAATAACGAATCATTGTGGAGAATATGGCTTGGTTTGGGCGCTTACAATGACTCGGCGTTGGACTGGCGAACTGGCCCTTAAACATCCATATTTGGTGAGGCGTTCGCGATGTTGTGGGTATTTCCATGGGTCGTGTTATGAGCCCAGTGATAGTTTGACAAGGCTGCTGCACCGTAAATGTGAAAAACGCTCAATGTTGTGGGTATTTTCATGGGTCGTATTATGAGCCCAGTGATAGTTTGACAAGGCTGATGCACCATTAATGTGATAAACACTACTGAAAGCCTAATCAATCTTATATATTTGTGATCTTTGGAAATATGTGTTGCGAGAGCTGAGTGTCCGACAATAAGAGCGATTCGCGATGTTGTGGGTATTTCCATGGGTCGTGTTATGAGCCTAGTGATAGTTTGACAAGCCTTCTGCACCGTAAATGTGAAAAACGCTCATGAGAACCCAATCAATCTTATATATTTGTGACCTCTGGAAATATGTGTTGAGGGAGCTAAGAGTGTCCGACAAAACGGGACGAAGGGTAATACTGTCATACGCTTCAACCCCTTAAATTAGATACTTCCAAAGACCGAAAAGGTGACTAGTTGGGTTCTATTGAGTGTTTCTTTAGGTTCATGGTACAGGGGAACAGTCAATCTACCAGAAGCGTCATAAAATCACCCCTGAAAATCCCCAAAACTCCTATGCAAGCCTTGTCAAATATGTGTGATTAGGCGCCGAAATGTGAGAGCCGAGAGCGTCCGACAATACGGGTCTAAGGTTGGTACTGTCAGACGCTTCAACCCCTCACATCAGGTATTTCCAAAGGCCGAAAAGGAGACTAGTCGGGTTCCATTGAGTGTTTCTTTAGGTTCATGGTACAGGGGAACAGTCAATCTACCAGAAGCGTCATAAAATCACCCCTGAAAATCCCTAAAACACCTATGCAAGCCTTGTCAAGTATGTGTGATTAGGCGCCGAAATGTTTAAAAATATAACCCGAATCCAGTTGATGACTAAAAAATGAGCCACAAAAGGAGGATGAGAACTCTGACGTCTTATCCTCAAGGTTTGCTGCGACGTATCCGAGCACAACGTTGCCAGATTGTTGTTCTCAGCTTCTCATTTTCCCCAATTTTAGGCTATAAAATGTCTCACCCACAAAACAAACGATAGTGATTTATATCTATTGCTAAACCTGTTAATTATAGAGGGTTTTGTGCAGTCGTTATGCTTTAGAAATGGGGAAATCTAGTTTAGTGAGTACGATATCGTGGCATCCCTGTCCGAGCATCATATTGGTCTTCGTGCTGACAGGCTCGCTAACACTGAGGACATGATCAGATTTTTCCTTTACGGCGCGCAGAGCCTCCTCGTGCATGTTGTGAGTGTGATTACTGTTGCTGGTCCCGAACTGCATGACTTAACACTTGTCAAGTTTGAGGAACATTTGCCAGAGGAGGAGGAAGAGGAGGAGGAAGAAGAGGAGGAGAAAGAGGAGAAGGAGAGTGGGTGTTTTCAATAACCAGTTAGGATATTAAGACACACACACACACACACACACACACACACACACACACACACACACACATTCCTTATCTTTCCAGTCTCTGAAACACGTTTGCAAGTTCACGTGTGTGTGTGTGTGTGTGTGTGTGTGTGTGTGTGTGTGTGTGTGTGTGTGTGTGTGTGTGTGTGTGTGTGTGTGTGTGTGTGTGTGTGTGTGTGTGTGTGTGTGTGTGTGTGTTCTCTCTCTCTCTCTCTCTCTCTCTCTCTCTCTCTCTCTCTCTCTCTCTCTCTCTCTCTCTCTCTCTCTCTCTCTCTCTCGCAATAAACATAGCAAGAGTAGACACACCTTCTTTCAATAACACGTACCCCATATTAAAGAACCCTGCACCACCTGTCCTCCGTTAATTACAGGTGTACACAACGGCCAGACAGGTATATGATTACAGTCCGTTCAGCTTAACTCTACCCATAAGCCCCGCCCCTTCCTTGACCCACTAACGGCCGCCAGTCACATGCATCTCCTTTACTAATGACTCGCTAATATGAAGCACTCTCGGAGGAAGGGCAGGATTCGCTTTTGATATTCTTTGGGTTCTAAAAGTGAAAGTTGACTAAAAAAAATGTACTAGTCTTGAACAACAAAGACAAAGTTATAGGTACATAGTTTATCCGTAAAATGATGTGATGTAGGAAAAGATGGAAGATTTTTTCCTCTTAATTGTCTCAAACAGAAGCGTCTATCGTCTTTGGGTTTAAGAGAACAACACCTTATCTGATAATCTATACAAAAAAAAAAAAAAACATATGAGGATTTTTCTTTTTACAGAAGGGAAGAAGTTAACTGTTTTGTGTCTAAAAATAAAGGAAAATTCTATGAGAGTTAAGAGAAATACAACCTATCTTAGCTAATTTGTTAATAGAAACGTAAAAACTTTTTTTCAATCCTACAGACGGTACGAGACGAACCGTTCCGTCTCTAGAAATGAAAGTAAATTAAGTTTATTAAACGTCTACAACAGTTGAGAAAGTAGTCTTATCTTTGCTAATTTCATGAAAGGAATACATAAACTTTCAACTTTACCGAAATTGACATCTCTTTCGGCCACCTCTTTGGATTCTTTTTAGGAGCAACGAGTAGCGGGCTTTTTTTTTTTCATTATTGTTTCCTTTTTTTGTGCCCTTGAGCTGTCTCTGTTGTAAAAAAAAAAAAAAAAGACGTGAAGAAGTTAACCGTTGTGCCTCTACAAGTGAAAGAGAGAAAAAAGGTCCCGTAAATTCGTTATCATACAAGAGGAACACACTAATTTACAGACGTTATCATACAAGACGTTATCAAACAAGACGTTACCATACAAGGCGTTATCATACAAGACGTTATCATAGTGAATGTTATCATACAAGACGTTATCAAACAAGACGTTACCATACAAGGCGTTATCATACAAGACGTTATCATAGTGAATATTATCATACAAGACGTTACCATACAAGAACACATTAATTTACAGACGGGAATAAATTAACCGTTGAGCCTCTAGAAGTGAAAGATAGAAAAAGAGGTCCCATAAATTCTTTACCATACAAGAGGAACACACTAATTTTCTTTTATTCTTCACTAAGGAAAGAAGGAGGCGGTTCTCACAAGTCACAAGTCACAGAAGTCAACCGTTGTGCCTCTAGAAGTGAAAGATAGAAAAAGAGGTCCCATAAATTCGTTACCATACAAGAGGGAACACACTAATTTTCTTTTATTCTTCACTAAAGAAAGAAGGAGGCGGTTCTCACAAGTCACAAGAGGTAAGGCAAATACACCTGAGCGTCTCCATTACAGCAGGTGAACTCACAGGTAATCGCCTCTCACCTGCCTGTCTGCTTGTTACACGCTCCCTTAAACGCTCCGTCCCTCTCTCCTTAATGAGATAATTAACGCATCCCTCCACACCTGACCTTTTGCGCCCAGGTATTGCGGAACAGGTTACCGTATTCTCTCTCTCTCTCTCTCTCTCTCTCTCTCTCTCTCTCTCTCTCTCTCTCTCTCTCTCTCTCTCTCTCTCTCTCTCTCTCTCTCTCTCTCTCTCTCTCTCTCTCTCTCAAAACAAACATTAAATCCCACATGAATTGATTATTTTTCTTGTTACCATATTACCTCTATACGTATAATCTATCCATCTATTTATCCATTTATCTATCTATCTATCCATGTCTAATATTTCTATAAAAAGACGTAGGAAAATACAAACTTTAAATTCCACGAAATTGCTTTTTTTTTTCTTTGATTCAATCTATTGTAAGCGGTAAATTCTCTTTATTTATCTATTAAACTATCTATGCATGTCCTACCAACCTAACATTTCAATTACAGACGAAGGAAAAAATAAACCATTCATTTCCAACGAGAACTATTTTTTTTTCCTTTCTTGTTCGATTGAGTCTATTTTTAGCAGCACTGTTTAATAATCTTTCTTCTTCTTCCTCGCCTTCGCCATCCATCATCCTCATCCTCCCGCGGCCGGTTTCCACTTCCGTCAATGAAAACAAACACGGCCACCAGGTGACTCCTCCTCCGCTCACCTCCACCTGTGCCCGCCAGCCAGGTAAGTGTTCTCGCATAAATGAAAGATGGATTCCTGTGCGCACCAACAGGTAACACAGCCACGCAAGTAACCAGACAGACAGACAGACAGACAAAGACAGACAGACGCACAAACGGACAGACAGACAGATAGGCAGACAGACAACAGGTATTACAATGACTTAGAGAACAATACAGACAGCCAAAAGACAGGCGCATACATACATACATACAAACATATATAATTTACATCCAGACAGACATATAGCTACACACAGAGACAGACAGAAAGACATGCAGCAGGTATTTCAACGACTCAGAATAGCAGACAGACAACCAAACAGGAAGACACACATACATACATACAAACATATAATTACCACTCAAAGACAGACAGACCGAGACATACAACAAGACGGACAAACAACAGGTATTACAACGACTCAGAAGCAGACAGACAGCCAAACAGACATAGATACAAAGAAAGACAGCCATAAACAGACATACGGAATTGACCTCTTTTTTGGCCACTCTGTAATCTTTTTAGGAGCAGCAAATAGCGGGCTTTTTTTTCACTGTTTTTTTTTGTGTGTGTGTGCCCATGAGCTGTCTCCTTTGCTGTAAAAACAAATACAAACATACATAGACAGACATGACACACACAGACAGACAGACATAGAGACAGGTAAAGTCATACATGCCGACAGCCTTCAATGATTCATAAGGAGAAAAAAAAAAAAAAAAAAAAACCAGCAAGACACCCATAAACATACGTAGACAGACATGACACACACACACAGACAGACACCAAAACAAACAGGCAGACATATAAACAGGTAAAGTCATACATCATCGTACGGACATGCAGACAACCTTCAATGATTCAAAAGGCAAATTAAAAAAAGACGCCTTGAAGTTGGTAATGTTAATAATGGACAAGTTTATCGTGTTTATCTCTGCCGATTCATACACCCGTTCTCTCGCCCCCTGAGTGTGTTGCTTCCTCTTATAAGCACATAACTGAAGACTAGACAAGGCCAATGAATAGACAACAACAGGGGAGCACAGAAAAAAAAACAGACCAGACAGTTTCACTCCAGACATGAGCAAAGAAAAGAATAATGGATGTCAACGTGTGCCAAGATTCTAAACGAGATGTGAGGTGTATCTTTGGAAACTTTCTTTTTTTATCTGAGCTCCAAACATTTCTCTGATAAAATGAAAATATGTTTGCAGAAATGAAAAAAAAATGACACCTTGAGGTTGATTATTCATATCAGGAAAGACTTCGATCATCACTACTACTACTACTACTACTACTAATAATAATAATAATAATAATAATAATAATAATAATAATAATAATACCACAACTACTACTACTACTAATACTTGTGTACCATCAATAATAGGAAATAAAGATGTAAAGGCAAACAAAAGAAAGTATGTTGGCTTATTACGACGTTGCCTGCTTCAGTAATTTAGTCTGTTGGTCAGGCATTTCAAGAAGCGGCAGAGCAAGCTGAAGCACTCGCTGTATGTACGCGTGAGGTCGTTCAGTTCACTTCTGTTGCGACGAAATGACTGTCAGTTCGATTTTTATAAGGATTAATTTTTTCCCACTAACTGTTTATGAAGGGAGTTTATTCCAGTGAAGAATTACTCGGTTTGAAAAAATATATATATGAAGGGAGGTTATTTCAGTGACGGATAACTCGGTTTGAAAAAATATATATAAAGGGAGGTTATTTCAGTGACGGATAACTCGGTTTGAAAAAAATATATATAAAGGGAGGTTATTTCAGTGACGGATAACTCGGTTTGAAAAAAAATATATAAAGGGAGGTTATTTCAGTGACGGATAACTCAGTTTGAAAAAATATATATAAAGGAAGGTTATTTCAGTGACGGATTACTCGGTTAGAAGAAAAAAAATATATGTATTGCACCACTTTTCCTGAAGCAGTAAACATATTTTTTTTAGTTCTCGAATCAGTGTGGAGTCCGAATACCTTTGAACGTGTTGAGGTGCTTGAAAATCTGTATCTAATCGTTTCGTGCTCGTTTCTTCTCCAATGTAAAGATTTGAGTTTCTGGAGTCGTTCTTCGCACAACAACGTCCTCAAGCCTATCTCTCATCCACGCCTTCAGCTCGAGTCCTGTGCCCGCTGAGTGTAACATATTGAGAAAAGTTCGAATGGTCTGATGTCGCGGGCTTTCTGATATTCGGAGGAGAGGAGGACGAGCAAGAGGAGGAGGAGGAGGAGGAGGAGGAGGAGGAGAGGAGTTGAGTGGGTGAGGAGAAGGAGGGTTAGAAGCAGCAGCAGCAGATTTCAATTTCACTGACTCACAAAATCATCTTCAGTCTGCATTCTACATCATTTCACTCGGGCATGTCCAGGTGTAACTCTCTCTCTCTCTCTCTCTCTCTCTCTCTCTCTCTCTCTCTCTCTCTCTCTCTCTCTCTCTCTCTCTCTCTCTCTCTCTCTCTCTCTCTCGATCATCCTGTTTGCGACATTTTTTTTTCTTCAAGAGCCAGTTTTCCATCACCAAGGAATTTACTCCGGCGTGGGTTTTTTTTCTCTCGTTTTTTTTCCCCTCTTGTTTTTATTTCCTTTTTTGTTGTCGTTCTTGTATTGCTTCCTTTACAGAATTCCAAAAGGTTCTCATCACACACACACACACACACACACACACACACACACACACACACACACAAGATAAAGGTCATAATGAGTGATAACCGAGTGGTCATTTTTTACAAGGAGGAGGAGGAGGAGGAGGAGCAGAAAGGGGAGAAGACGGATATAACACACGGGAGAAAGATAAGAAGAAAAAAAAACGAAGAAAAAAGAAAACA